>NC_133368.1:10502197-10654847 GCF_049309525.1 Garra rufa | reverse complement strand
GTGAAATGTTTACAAACCTAGTTTTACATCCTATATTTAACAGTAGTCTTTGGTTGTGGTATACTAGTTTGTGTCCATTTTTTGTGTCCAAATATTTTTACAAATATTTCCCACCTTGTAATGTGGTTTTAGATCATTTATATGGAATTGAAGCATACTAAGATACTGTGTGTGTGTTCTTTTGCAGCTTTACAGCTCATTCAAGAGCTCCAGTCTGGTTTTTGATTCTACTTCATTCTTCGATATTCTACGTCATCTTTAAAAGTACGATTAAATAGAGTTTTAAACTTGATTTAGCCAACCAGTTTGTCAAATACTGAAATGATTCTGCTTTTAATGTGTAAAAAATGTGCAGTGTCAAAAGATTCATATCAATATATTTAAGGTTAAATGTTTACAAATATACTTTTACATCCTGCATATAACAGTAATCTTTGCTATGAGATGTCATGAAATTTGTATGAAAATGTTCTTGTATGATTACAGGTGCTGTGAGAAAGTCAACATAGATACTTGTTACTTATTTCAAAGTTTTTGTCTCATTCTTGTCCTAGGGTTATCGTAGTCAGCCGGATCCAGTCTGTATCCAAACCAGATGGTGAACCTGCATCCTGAGATGACCACAACACAGCCCTGAATGTGAGCGGATACTACAACAAGTGAACATCACGATATGACAGCCATCGGCACAGGTCCTCAGCAAAGACCACAGGAAACAGACAAGTCCTCTGCACGGACCCTTATGACAGCAATGAACATGCCAGGCCAGGAACTGCTAGGACCACAATGTAGTTTTATCATACTTACAGTCACTGTTAATTCAGTCGTCTACTACTGGCTAAAAGGTAGCCCTGCTGGACAGACTACAACTTCTCTGACAAAACGACGTATGTCGTATGTAAAATGATGTATCCTGATCTTCAAGCAGTAGGAGCTGGATGCAATATTCTGAATGAATTCAGTCCACTATCGGGTTAGTGATGCAGCCTAAAATCATAATCACACCATCTTTGTTCAATTAACAAGAGGAGAGCTGACTGCTTCTGGTTTCTCCCATGGTATTTTTTATTTGTTTCAGACACCTGCTGGAGTTTAGGTTCCACTGGCTCTGACATGCTCAGCTGGGGTTTAAAAAGACACTGAATATTCAGTAATAAAATTGATTTGACTGTACTGTCACTGTTGCATAATTTCAAGACTTGAACTGAACTGAGTTGAATTATGATATCACTGTTTTCTCCAAGCTGCTTTATTGCTGAATGGACTTTGTTTAATAATGTGTAATGTAGTAATTTTGCAACATTTTCACTGATATTGAAATTTGTTAAATCAAGCTGACACAAAGTGACTAATGAAACTTGTGTGCTAACAAATTCCTTATAGCTGAATTTAACTAATTCATTCATTTTTCAAGGTTATTAAACTGAAATGTTTTCATTAAATAAAATAATGTTACTGTAAAAAAAAAAAATCTTCATGTAATTACCTATTTTTTATAGAGTGTTTTATTGTTATTGGCCAAGGAAAGTTTAGATATTTTCAAGGTTTGAATGATTTTGTGGATTATTAATAAAGGGTGACATATAGAATATTTAAGGTTTTATAGAGCAATCTAGTCTATATAATGTTTGTCAGCTTTATTTTAGATATTTCCATAGCTAGTTTTGGCCAATTACCCATTTTAAATGAGGTATAGACCCACTTAATGAACGGGTCCGGATCGGATCCGGGCCGGATGAGCCATGATTTTTATGAGTCCGTTAAGAGTCCGCGGCGGATGTATGTATTAATTTCGCGCGGAGGTAAGGTTTTAATCGCGGATGCAGCGCGGAGCCACGGCGGATCCGCGATCCGCCTTCGTTGCGGATCCGTTACTGTGCGCAAGTGGACGCCGATACGGGTCCGTTTCGCGGGTACGTTTCGGAAGCCGCGCTACCTCCGCGGCAGATCCGCCGCGGTGTCCTTTTGCTGTGTGGGTTGCTAGTCATGCTAGAATAATGCTAGCGACTTGCTTGTAATGCTAAAATAATGTTAAAGTCATGCTAGCAACTTGCTAGTCATGCTAGAATCATGCTAGCGACTTGCTAGTCATACTAGAATCATGCTAGTGACTTGCTAGTCATGTTAAAATCATGCTAGTGACTTGCTAGTCATGCTAAAATCATGCTAGCGACTTGCTAGTCATGCTAGAATCATGCTAGCGACTTGCTAGTCATGCTAAAAAAATGCTAGCGACTTGCTAGTCATGCTAAAATAATGCTAAAATCATGCTAGCGACTTGCTAGTCATGTTAAAATCATGCTAGCGACTTGTTAGTCGTGCTAGAATCATGCTAGCGACTTGCTAGTCATGCTAAAATAATGTTAGCGACTTGCTAGTCATGCTAAAATAATGCTAAAACAATGCTAGCGACTTGCTAGTCGTGTTAAATTCATGCTAGCGACTTGCTAGTCGTGCTAAAATCATGCTAGTGACTTGCTAGTCATGCTAAAATCGTGCTAGCGACTTGCTAGTCATGCTAAAATAATGATAAAATCATGCTAGTGACTTGCTATTCTTGCTAAAATCATGCTAGCGACTTGCTAGTCATGCTAAAATCATGCTAGCGACTTGCTAGGCAATGCTAAAATAATGCAAGCGACTTGCTAGTCATGCTAAAATAATGCTAAAATCATGCTAGCGACTTGCTAGTCATGCTTAAATTATGCTAGCGACTTTCTAGTCGTGCTAAAATCATGCTAGCGACTTGCTAGTCATGCTAAAATCATGCTAGCGACTTGTTAGTCATGCTAAAATAATGCTAAAATCATGCTAGCGACTTGCTAGTCATGTTAAAATCATGCTAGCGACTTGTTAGTCGTGCTAGAATCATGCTAGCGACTTGCTAGTCATGCTAAAATAATGCTAGCGACTTGCTAGTCATGCTAAAATAATGCTAAAATCATGCTAGCGACTTGCTAGTCGTGCTAAATTCATGCTAGCGACTTGCTAGTCGTGCTAAAATCATGCTAGTGACTTGCTAGTCATGCTAAAATCGTGCTAGCGACTTGCTAGTCATGCTAAAATAATGATAAAATCATGCTAGCGACTTGCTAGTCGTGCTAAAATCATGCTAGCGACTTGCTAGTCGTGCTAAATTCATGCTAGCGACTTGCTAGTCGTGCTAAAATCATGCTAGTGACTTGCTAGTCATGCTAAAATCGTGCTAGCGACTTGCTAGTCATGCTAAAATCATGCTAGCGACTTGCTAGTCATGCTAAAATAATGATAAAATCATGCTAGCGACTTGCTAGTCGTGCTAAAATCATGCTAGCGACTTGCTAGTCTTGCTAAAATCATGCTAGCGACTTGCTAGTCATGCTAAAATCATGCTAGCGACTTGCTAGGCAATGCTAAAATAATGCAAGCGACTTGCTAGTCATGCTAAAATAATGCTAAAATCATGCTAGCGACTTGCTAGTCATGTTAAAATTATGCTAGCGACTTGCTAGTCATGCTAAAATAATGCTAGCGACTTGCTAGTCATGCTAAAATAATGCTAAAATCATGCTAGCGACTTGCTAGTCATGCTAAAATCATGCTAGCGACTCGCTAGTCATGCTTAAATCATGGTAGCAACTTGCTAGTCATGCTAAAATCATGCTAGCGACTTGCTAGTCATGCTAAAATCATGCTAGCGACTTGCTAGTCATGCTAAAATCATGCTAACGACTTGTTAGTCATGCTAAAAATCATGTTAGCGACTTGCTAGTCTTGCTAAAATCATGCTAGCGACTTGCTAGTAATGCTAAAATCATGCTAGCGACTTGCTAGTCATGCTAAAATCATGCTAGCGACTTGCTAGTCATGCTAAAATCATGCTAGCGACTTGTTAGTCATGCTAAAAATCATGTTAGCGACTTGCTAGTCTTGCTAAAATCATGCTAGCGACTTGCTAGTAATGCTAAAATCATGCTAGCGACTTGCTAGTCATGCTAGAATCATGCTAGCGACTTTGCTAGTAATGCTAAAATAATGTTAAAATCATGCTAGCGACTTGCTAGTCGTGCTAAAATCATGCTAGCGACTTGCTAGTCGTGCTAAAATCATGCTAGCAACTTGCTAGTCGTGCTAAAATCATGCTAGCGACTTGCTAGTCATGTTAAAATCATGCTAGCGACTTGTTAGTCGTGCTAGAATCATGCTAGCGACTTGCTAGTCATGCTAAAATAATGTCAGCGACTTGCTAGTCATGCTAAAATAATGCTAAAATCATGCTAGCGACTTGCTAGTCGTGTTAAATTCATGCTAGCGACTTGCTAGTCGTGCTAAAATCATGCTAGTGACTTGCTAGTCATGCTAAAATCGTGCTAGCGACTTGCTAGTAATGCTAAAATAATGCTAAAATCATGCTAGCGACTTGCTAGTCGTGCTAAAATCATGCTAGCGACTTGCTAGTCGTGCTAAAATCATGCTAGCAACTTGCTAGTCGTGCTAAAATCATGCTAGCGACTTGCTAGTCATGTTAAAATCATGCTAGTGACTTGCTAGTCGTGCTAAAATCATGCTAGCGACTTGCTAGTCGTGCTACAATCATGCTAGCAACTTGCTAGTCGTGCTAAAATCATGCTAGCGACTTGCTAGTCATGTTAAAATCATGCTAGCGACTTGTTAGTCGTGCTAGAATCATGCTAGCGACTTGCTAGTCATGCTAAAATAATGTTAGCGACTTGCTAGTCATGCTAAAATAATGCTAAAATCATGCTAGCGACTTGCTAGTCGTGTTAAATTCATGCTAGCGACTTGCTAGTCGTGCTAAAATCATGCTAGTGACTTGCTAGTCATGCTAAAATCGTGCTAGCGACTTGCTAGTAATGCTAAAATAATGCTAAAATCATGCTAGCGACTTGCTAGTCGTGCTAAAATCATGCTAGCGACTTGCTAGTCGTGCTAAAATCATGCTAGCAACTTGCTAGTCGTGCTAAAATCATGCTAGCGACTTGCTAGTCATGTTAAAATCATGCTAGCGACTTGTTAGTCGTGCTAGAATCATGTTAGCGACTTGCTAGTCATGCTAAAATAATGTTAGCGACTTGCTAGTCATGCTAAAATAATGCTAAAATCATGCTAGCGACTTGCTAGTCGTGTTAAATTCATGCTAGCGACTTGCTAGTCGTGCTAAAATCATGCTAGTGACTTGCTAGTCATGCTAAAATCGTGCTAGCGACTTGCTAGTCATGCTAAAATAATGATAAAATCATGCTAGTGACTTGCTATTCTTGCTAAAATCATGCTAGCTACTTGCTAGTCATGCTAAAATCATGCTAGCGACTTGCTAGTTAATGCTAAAATAATGCAAGCGACTTGCTAGTCATGCTAAAATAATGCTAAAATCATGCTAGCGACTTGCTAGTCATGCTTAAATTATGCTAGCGACTTGCTAGTCGTGCTAAATTCATGCTAGCGACTTGCTAGTCGTGCTAAAATCATGCTAGTGACTTGCTAGTCATGCTAAAATCGTGCTAGCGACTTGCTAGTCATGCTAAAATCATGCTAGCGACTTGCTAGTAATGCTAAAATAATGCTAAAATCATGCTAGCGACTTGCTAGTCATGCTTAAATTATGCTAGCGACTTTCTAGTCGTGCTAAAATCATGCTAGCGACTTGCTAGTCATGTTAAAATTATGCTAGCGACTTGCTAGTCATGCTAAAATAATGCTAGCGACTTGCTAGTCATGCTAAAATAATGCTAAAATCATGCTAGCGACTTGCTAGTCATGCTAAAATCATGCTAGCGACTCGCTAGTCATGCTTAAATCATGGTAGCAACTTGCTAGTCATGCTAAAATCATGCTAGCGACTTGCTAGTAATGCTAAAATCATGCTAGCGACTTGCTAGTCATGCTAAAATCATGCTAACGACTTGTTAGTCATGCTAAAAATCATGTTAGCGACTTGCTAGTCTTGCTAAAATCATGCTAGCGACTTGCTAGTAATGCTAAAATCATGCTAGCGACTTGCTAGTCATGCTAAAATCATGCTAGCGACTTGCTAGTCATGCTAAAATCATGCTAGCGACTTGTTAGTCATGCTAAAAATCATGTTAGCTACTTGCTAGTCTTGCTAAAATCATGCTAGCGACTTGCTAGTAATGCTAAAATCATGCTAGCGACTTGCTAGTCATGCTAGAATCATGCTAGCGACTTTGCTAGTCATGCTAAAATCATGCTAGCGACTTGCTAGTCATGCTAAAATCATGCTAGCGACTTGTTAGTCATGCTAAAAATCATGTTAGCGACTTGCTAGTCTTGCTAAAATCATGCTAGCGACTTGCTAGTAATGCTAAAATCATGCTAGCGACTTGCTAGTCATGCTAGAATCATGCTAGCGACTTTGCTAGTAATGCTAAAATAATGCTAAAATCATGCTAGCGACTTGCTAGTCGTGCTAAAATCATGCTAGTGACTTGCTAGTCGTGCTAAAATCATGCTAGCAACTTGCTAGTCTTGCTAAAATCATGCTAGCGACTTGTTAGTCGTGCTAAAATCATGCTAGCGACTTGTTAGTCATGGTAAAATCATGCTAGCGACTTGCTAGTCATGCTAAAAATCATGTTAGCGACTTGCTAGTCTTGCTTAAATAATGCTATCAACTGCATAGCAACCGCATAGCAACACCTTAGCAACCACCCTGGGTACCTTAGCAACCGCATAGCAACACCTTAGCATCTATTCACATTCAAACTATTTATATCTTCTAACTATTTATATCTATAAATCTATCTATTTTCAAACTATTTATATCTATCTAGCCTATCTATCTTCAAACTTTATTAATCAAACTAAAACTATTTCAAACTGAAAACCTTTAAACTTTCTTTAAACTAAAAGCTTTTAAAACTACTTAAAACTTACTGGCTAGGCTTTCTCAAGCCAACTTAAAGTTTGCTAACAAACTTTTTATCTTTTTAACAAACTTTTTAACAAACTTTTTATCTATCTGTAGTTTATTTTGAAACAGGAAGAGCATAAGCAAACTGCTAAAAAGTTGTTGTTTGCCCCCTCGGTAAGTGAAAACAAGATTAGCCAGTCTTAAACGTTGACAACTTTAGGAATGTGAGTCGTTTGTGTGCATGTTCATAAACAGCAGTTCATGTGTGTACTCCGATAGCAACAAAAAATTGTTTACACAATCACAAATACACATATTAATACATATGCATACATGTAGGCCTATAGATAGACAGACAGATCATAGATAGATAGATAGATAGTCTCAAAATTAATGTTTCATAAATAAATATATTTGTATGTGGAATTATGAGGTAAATGATGAGGTAATACTTTTTTGTCGACAAATACACTCCACAACATGTATGTATTCTCTGTTTTTAACAGGAGCACCAAGAAGACATAAAGGGGAAGTTAGCAAGGGTCCAGGGTCATAAAGAGACACCGTGAGTTATTCTTTGGGGAGGTGAAAGGGCCTTTCTCTGAATAGACAGTAAAAATCAACAGAACACCATCAAAGACTATCTGGGTATTATTTTGTTAAACAATACAAGTCAAATATATTTTTTAAGATCTCTCTTCTGCTCACCAAGTTTGCATTTATTTGATCCAATTTACAGCAAAAACAGGAAAACATTTGTAAGTATTTTTACTATTTAAAATAACGGTTTTCTATTTCTTATAAAATTTTATTTATTCCTGTGATTTAAAAGGTGACTTTTTTTTGCATTAATCCAGTCACATGATCCTAAAATTTGCTGCTCAAAAAATTTATAAAGTAAATAAAGGTTTCTTTGATGAAAATAAAGTTCAGAAGAACAGCATTTATTTGAAATTAAGATCTTTTGTAACATAAATGCCAATTTAAAGCATTGCTTAATAAACATTAATTTCTATAATTTCTTTCTATGGTATAATGTGTAATGTTACAAAAGCTCATTTTTATTTCAGATAAATGCAGATCTCTGGATCTTTCTATTCATCAAAGAATCCTGAAAAACATGCACTCAACTACTTTAAAAATTGATAACAATTTAAAAAAATTATTGAGCAGCAAATCATTATATTAGAATTATTTCTGAAGGATCACGTAACACGTAAGACTGGAGTACTGATGCTGAAAATTTAGCTTTGATCACAGGAATAAATTACATTTTGACATATTTTCAAATAGAAAGCAGTTATTTTAAATAGTGAACATATTTCACAAAAGTACTGCTTTTGTTTTATTTTAGATTAAATAAATGCAGGCTGTGTGAGCAGAAGAGAATTCTTAAAAAAAAAAAAAATTATAATAATAAAAATAAAATCTTACCGTTCAGAAACTTTTGACAGGTAGTGTATATTTTTGTACAATTTTAAAATTATTATTTATTATTATTATTATTTTTTTTTTACAATAAATATACAAATATACAATTAAGCAATGGATGTCTTTTTTATTCATCTTATGTATTGGAGATCAGGTATATTAAGTATTGGAGATCAAGTTGTGATGAACAAGGCCTGAAGGTCAATGTCATGTTACTTATATAATCTATCAAAGCAAGCAATCTCATGCAAATGTATGTGTACCCTACTGCATATGAAGAACTGTTGATTCTGTCATTCAAATGTTTACACTTTATGATAAGTGGAACAAAAATATTTGACAATTATACAATACTAACTTTTACAGTAATTTTACATACTTTTACAATACCAAACTTTAACTGTCCCCTTTAAAGTTGATATGTTTAAAATTTGCTTTGGGTAGATCAAAATCGATCGCAATAAATGTGAATTTATGTCTTTACATAAATGAACAAGGTAAGGTTTATAGGTTACAGGCTGTCATGATGACGAAATCAGCTCCGAATATTAGACATATTAAATATATTAGATTTAAATTGTGCTATTTTAGCCTAGACATGCTTTACAAAAACAAGAAAACGTGCATTAGTAAAATGAATGACGATAACGACAGATCCCCGAAACTGCCATAAATTGTTTCGACATACTTCTGGGTTTCCCGGTACAAGGGATTTGGGAATCACGTATTTTTCAGTTGACGTCACACTCGGATGTGGGCGGGGTTTATTGGGGATGGGTGTGACTTCTGACGTCACCCGTGGATGTGGGCGGGGTTGGATGTCCACTGCAGGCTGCAGGGAGCCCTACTTGACCCCACTGGCCATTATAAATTTTAGTAGCATCAGTTATGCATTTCATCCCTAATGCACAGCCAGACAGGCAAGCCACTCTAGACCTTAGATCGCACACAGTAGCCAGCCCTCTCCCCCGCTCGCCCCTCCCTCCCTGCCGCTGTTGCGCGCACAGACAGCAACAGCTCAGCGCGTGCCCGTCGCTCAACAATTTCAAAAGGAGTTAAGAAAGGACATGAATAAAACTACCGGTAAGTAAGTACGTCAAAAAATATTCTTAAGTAAAAGAAGACAGGGAATTATGTGTCGGATATGTGCCAAGAAACATAGCAACAGGCAAATAAAGCTATTCTGAAACATTGTAATCAGAATGAGACTATTGATCCCTGTTGGGAAGTTCTTTTTGTAATAGTAATAATTATTTTTGTTTTACATTAAGCAAAGATATAAAGGTTTCTTACACATACTGTATAGCCTGGTAATCAGAATCAGACTATTGATCCCTGTTGGGAAAGTCCTGTTACATAAAGCAAAGATGTGATTGTTTCTGTACTTCCTTTTATTTGTATCTGCCAGTATCTGCTTTTCCCCAGTAACTGTTTTTGTTTGCAATAAATGTACACCTTCTGCCAAATTTATTTGCAAAATAAAACTGAATTGTTGTGCAACTCAAAATGTTCACTGTACTGTTATTAGTCCATGCACATTATATCATTAGTATCATTATATAACAAAATAAACCAAAGTATAACAGTAGGAGTTTCCTAAAGTCTTTACTACAACTGTAGAATAAAATTCTGAAATTATGGTTTATAGTTTTGGTGTGCCACCCCAAGATTTTAAGTGGCCCCATCTAGCTACCCCTATGAAAAATTTCTAGAGGCGCCACTGCCTTTCAGAGAGGCGGACATTATCCAGGTACCAAGTGGTGATTAGGTTATTTGAATAATAAAGTTGAGTCACATTTATGTGTTTTATAAAATACAGTTCCCTTCCGGGAACTCGAGCTGTGTCAGAAACGCTTTGGGGAATGCCATTGGCGAACCACGCTCTGAACGTAGTCTGTAAACCAATCAGATGATGGGAGTGACATCACCGGCGTGGTGACGTAAGCGACCAGGAAGTATAAAAGCACGTGCATTGAAGACAGCGTCAGCTTTTGTCATTCAGCGAAGCACTCTATGTTGGTCTGTCTGTTGCATAATCTGCTGTTTTGCTGTGCCAGTTTGCACAACTTTATTTGAGCGATTATGGCAACCAAAAAAGGGGGAAAGTTTGCATTTAAATCGGTTGAGCAGCCACACAGACAGTGTGTTCCTCCCTGCCAACGTTTTATTGTTGGTGGGGATACACACAGTCTGTGTGTAGTCTGCTTGGGAGCAGAGCATGCACAGTCAGCTCTCGAGGGGGCTGGCTGCCCGCAGTGTGATCGTCTTCCACTGTGGGTGCTCTGCTCTCGGAAGGCTCTCTTTGAGGAGGGAGCCTTCACCAGCGTTCCACTCGTGGGGTTCGCAGCTCGATCTGCTTGAGGGAATGGACACGGGTGATCCCCTATCTCCCTCCTCACCTGGCGGATTGGTAGACCTCTTACTGGATGAGGAAGCCCGCACTGCGGTTCCTTCCCTCCAGGAAGAGGCGTCAATGCTCCTCCTATCTTCCTCTGAGGAAGTTGATGTGGAGAGCGTTGCAGAAAGTTTTCAACCGCTCCCCTGATCCCCGCAGTATGAGGAGCTCTTGGAGGTGGTGACTCGTGCGGGTGCCAAGCTAAACATCAGCTGGCCTGCCGAGCAATATCATGAGCTGCAGAAAAGCAAACTAGACGGACGCTTTCTACGGACCAAACCATCACCTCCAAGACAGAGCCTTCTGTTTTTCCCCGATCTCCACAGTGAGCTGTCGAGGTCGTGGGAAAAGCCCTTTTCAGCCCGTTTATTCATACCCTCCTCTGATTACTACGGTAATGTGGAGGGGTGGATGAGTCCCGTACCCCTCAAGAAAGACCAAGAGGGCGGGGTCAGCAAATCTCCAAGCTGGGGGCTTCAAAGACAAGGCCCGACCCGAGGGTCATGCTGCAGTCTAAGTGGTCCTCGGCTAAGCGGCCCTGACTTTTATGGTCCAGGGCCACTGAGGGTAGCACCTCTCGGGGAGGAATGGGGTTCACCACAGTACATGGTGCCCATCCCTCCTCGGGGCCCTCAGGAGATCTATCATCTAACCCTGCCAGTGTTACAGGATGCGGCAGTCTCCCGTGAGCCTTTTATGATCTCTCCGCCCGGTACCGTAGCGGAACCAGCGGGTTCGCCACCCCTACGAGGGTCCCTAGAGCAGTTTACCTTTTCACTGGTGAGTTTAGAATATCTCAGCGGTCAGAGGTGTCAAGTAACGAAGTACAAATACTTCGTTACCTTACTTAAGTAGAAATTTTGAGTATCTATACTTTACTGGAGTAATTATTTTTCAGACGACTTTTTACTTCTACTCCTTACATTTTCACGCAATTATCTGTACTTTCTACTCCTTACATTTTAAAAATAGACTCGTTACTCCTATTTCTTTTCGGCTAGTTTTCATTCATGTCATCGTTCAAAAAAAAAAAAACTATCCAGATAAATTGCGCCATCCACATAGAGTGAATTTGGTTGTGGTTGGATGAGAAGTATAAACATATACCATTCCGACACCCTATTGGTTTGTACACGATCCATCACACCTGCACGTGACATGACACAAATCACGTCACACTCCTGGCCATCGGGGAGAACCGGGACATTCCCGGTGGGCCGGTGGAGTAGTGGGCCGATCGCCGAAGAGAGGCAGACCTCCCGCACATTATGCGCTATTTTAAATGACATTCGAAACTGCAAATAGTCCAAAAGTGTGACGTGGCGGAATCAGTCACCCGCACAGCGCGATGCAAAGTGATAAATAGCGCAAGTTCAAGTTGCTTGACGCATTTAGATTTAACACAGAATTGTGTTTGGCAGTTGTGTGATATGAGAACATTAAAGGTTCTGTAGGTTCTGCTGGGCTGCTGAAAACAGCTGCATGAGGAGGTAAAGTGATAAACGTCAATACATAATTACTGTCATTTTTTAATTAAAAATTTCATAGTTTATTATTATGAATTATTAAAAAAAAAACATAACCATTGTAATTTTATTCTTGTGACGACATCTTACTAATACTAGTCAGTTAATATCTGGATTTTAAGCAATAATTTCTTTCTTTTTAAATATTAAGTTGTAATTCATTTTAATTGGAGTAAAATGTTAATTCAGTAAGAGCCTGATTAAAGATAAATATCAGTGCCTTATATAAATGAGGTGTTTACTATACATATTAAAGTTCTTAAAGGGACAGTTCACCCAAAAATAAAAATTTTCATTATTTACTCAACATCATGTAATTTCAATCCTGTATGAACTTCTTTCTTCTGTGGAACATAAAGGAAGATACTTTGAGAAATTCAAAAATTGTGTCTATAGAGTAGAAATCAAGGGTAAACAAATATGTTTGGTTACATTCTACAAAATATCTTTTGTGTTCTACAAAAGTAAGTAATTTTTACAGAATTTCTTAGCAATAAAAGTCCTGCATTCTAGCTCAAAATCAATGCTTTACTGCATGCATTTTTACATGACAAAAATGCATTATTAATTTGATAAATTATTAATAAAAGTCGCATTTGAATTCAGTATCTAACATTATTTGATTCTGTCCTGTTTTATTCATTCATTTATTTACTTTAAATAAAGGCCCTGCACTCCAGCAAGGATATAGACAGTGTTCGGGTCATTACTCAAAAAAGATGATTTCTTACAAGTTATTATTTGTCGACTACTTGCTTATTTATCAAACGGGTGCTTTCTCTTCATCCGCTGCAAATGAAGCTATAGTAGGTAGTTTGATAGAAAGACGTTTGAATAAATAATAGTTTGCGATTGACAACGCGATTGACAATGTTGCGATAACAATACTTATAGGCAGCAACTAATCATCATATCTTCCGCTCCATGAAACACGTTAATGCTCAGTAGTACACATTTATGGTTCTTTAATGTAGCCTATTTGCATTGTAATAAAATGCGTTTATTTTCAATGGGCAAATATGCAGCTAAAACAGGTAGCCTAGTGCATTCCAAATTTTTCAACATTAACATTTTAATATAACATAGTCACTATGGCCTTTAGAAATGTTTTTTGGGGAGGTGGGGTAGTGCACAATAGGCCCCTGTGGCGCGGCCTAAGCTTTGGTCCTTAATGGCATTTTTTTCCCTTACATTACTTTTACTTTTTTACTTTAAGTAGTTTTGAAACCAGTACTTTTATACTTTTACTTGAGTAAAAAGCTTGAGTTGATACTTCAACTTCTACAAAAGTCTTTTTAAATCTTAGTATCTATACTTCTACTTGAGTAATGAATGTGAATACTTTTGACACCACTGTCAGCGGTCCCCATGGAGTGAGTTTTTTAACGGCCATAGAACTTTGGGTTGTATTACGTTCCAGTTTCCATGGTAACGCATCAACATTGCTTCCAGAGGGGGGAGCTTGCAATACCCTTTTTCCTCAGCGCCGTCAACAATGGTGAGAGCTGCGGCAGTGGAAGGGTTAACTCACGCTTAATACGGTGCCTGCCAGGTTTTAGTGAGCTCTTCATGGACAGCAGGCATGAATGGAGCTGGCCGCTGACGAGTGGGTGGTTGACGCTTTCCCTGAAGGAACCATTCGTCAAGGAGGCCGGGGGCGGGCTCTTCAGGTGCCGACCAATCCAGACCGAGCTCCTCCACAGCTCGTTTCAGCACTCGGATCAGCTCTGTATCGACTCTTTGCCGGAACATGCCCACTCGTCCGCATCAGAGGCCGTCAAGGACATGGAGTTGCCAACGACCATTTCCTCCTCGGAGACACCGAAGGAAATCAAATCATCAGGGGAGGGGCGTTGATCATACTGTGTGGAACACGCCAGCGGGAGGGAGCGCGAAGGGGAGGGTGAAGGGCGCGGGCACCGCGCCAACGTCACATCACTCGCGCCGTGAAGAGAAGACCCACTGTTCCGATGCTTCTTCTTCCGTGGAGCGAAGACGGGAGAGGTTCATGTCCTCGCAATGAGAACATGAAGCCTCAACGAGCGCAGCCTCCGCATGGGAAATCCCCAGACAGGTGGCGCACTCACTGTGACCGTCCGTTTCATGCAAAGGCCCACACTCGCGAAGCGACATTTGCAACAACGTGCATGGAAATTTGCTCAAATTTGCTCTTTCGGTCCTGGCCGGATAGCCGCAGGGGAGGCGGAGTCCACTGCAGGTGGCGAGTTCCACGGCGGGACATTTACATTACATTTACGTTTATTCATTCAGCAGGCGCTTTTATCCAGAGCGACTAACAATTGGGAATACAACAAGTGATTCATCCTAAGGAGGCAGATCAACATATCAACACATTGCAGTTTTAGCAATGTGATCCTTAAAGGTCAATTGGTTGTCAAAGATTACACCCAGATTTCTGGCTGAAGTTGATAGGGTAATTGTTGATTAACCTAACTGGATGGAGAAGTCATGTTGTAAAGATGGAGTGGCAGGAAAGATGAGGGGTTCAGTCTTTGCTAGATTGAGCTGTAGATGGTGTTCCTTCATCCATGCAGAGATATCCGCCAGGCAGCATGAGATCCACGCAGCTACCAATGGATCATCTGGTTTGAATGAAAGATAGAGCTGTGTGTCATCAGCATAGAAATGGTAGGAGAAGCCATGTGCCTGTATGATGTGGCCCAGAGATGTAGTGTATATGGAGAAGAGGAGGGGTCCAAGAACTGATCCCTGAGGAACCCCAGTGACCAGTTGAAGAGTTTTGGATACCTCCCCTCCCCAGGCCACTCTGAAAGACCTACCAGAGAGGTAGGATTCAAACCAGCGAAGTGAAGTCCCTGTGATGCCCAGCGTTGAGAGGGTGGACAGGAGGATCTGATGATTCACCTTGTCAAAAGCTGCAGATAGATCCAGCAAAATGAGTACTGATGATTTGGAATCAGCTTTAGCAGACCGCAAGGCTTCAGTGACAGACAGTGGAGCAGTCTCAGTTGAATGGCCACTCCTGAACCCTGACTGATTAGCATCCAATAGATTGTTCTGTGAGAGAAATAAAGAAAGCTGGTTGAAAACCGTTCTTTCCAGTGTCTTTGCTATGAATGGAAGAAGAGAGACAGGTCTGTAGTTGTCGATGAGTGAAGTGTTCAGTGTAGGTTTTTTGAGCGGTTACCCGGGCCTGCTTAAACGTAGTGGGGAAAGTGCCTGTGAGAAGAGATGTGTTGACGATGTGTGTGAGCGCCGGTAGGATTGTGGGAGAGATTTCTTGGAGAAGGTGTGAGGGGATAGGATCTAAAAGACATGTCGTCGGACGGCTGGAGAGGAGTAGTTTGGCTACTTCTGCCTCCGAGTAAGGACAGAAGGAGAAGAGGGGAGTTCCAGTCGTGAGTGTGGTCAATTTTAGTTCCTGTATGTGTGGAGCTGAGAGCTTATTACTGATAGATATAGTTTTGTTTGTGAAGAATGTGGCGAAATCATCAGCTGTTATAGAAGTGGTGGGAGGTGGTGGAGGGGGGCAAAGTGAATTAAAAGTTTTGAAAAGGTTGCGTGCATCCGGAGCATTGTTGATCCTGTTGTGGAAGTTTGAAGATTTGGCAGTATGTACTTGGGAAGAGAAGGATGAGAGCAGAGACCGATACATACTCAGGTCAGATGGATCCTGAGATTTATGCCATTTTCTCTCGGTTGCCCTAAGTTTGGACCGATGCTCTCAGAGAACATCGGATAACCAAGGGTTTGAAGGAGCAGCCCGTGCTGGCCTGGAGGACAGAGGGCATATATCGTCAAGACAAGAGGTTAGAGTGGAGCACAAGGTGTCGGTTGCTGCATTAGTATCCAGGGATGAGAAGTGGGTTGGAGAGGGAAGGGAGGAAGATACTAAGGAAGAAAGGTGGGAGGGTGAGAGAGAGCATAGGTTTCGTCTAAAAATAACAGGTAGAGGTGTTGGGGGAGCACAAGTAGCAAGATGTAGGTTAAGGGTAATGAAGAAGTGGTCAGAGATGTGTAGGAGTTTGACTACAATGTTATCTGAAATACAATTTTGTGTGTAAATGAGATCAAGTTGTTTGCCAGATTTTTGAGTGTATGTAGTGATGATGCGTTTTAGATCAAATGAAGCTAGGAGTGAATGGAAGTCTGCAGCATAGGGCTTGTCAAGGTGAATGTTGAAGTCCCCAAAGACTAAAAGTGGAGTGCCATCCTCTGGAAAAGAGGAAAGTAGCCCATCCAGCTCTTCTAAGAAGAAGCCAAGTTGACTAGGTGGGCTGTAAATTACCACAACATGGAGTTTGATAGGAGATATGATAGTGATTGTATGCGATTCAAATGAGTTATAGTTGCATAGATGATAATGGGTTGAGTATTTCCAGTTGTCAGAAATAAGAAGTCCCGTACCCTCACCCCTTCCAGTCTGACGAGGGGTGTGAGAGAAGGAGAATTTTTTAGAAAGAGCGGCTGGGGTTGCAGAGTCTTCTGGACGTATCCAGGTCTCAGTCAAAGCTAGGATGCTCAGGCCAGATTGCAAAGAAAATGCCGAAATGAAGTCAGCTTTGTTGACAGCTGACTGACAGTTCCAGAGTCCAACCGTGAAAGAGAAAGGTTCAGTCGAAGAGGTGTCGATAGGACGCAGGTTTGAAGTATTGCGTCGAGGTGTGCGTGTAATGTTAGTGTGGTGTGTAGAGAGCACCGGAATGAATTGGAAACACATGATAGAGGAGGACAGAAAGAAGAGTGAAATAAAGGAAAGGATTACGTATGTGCGTTGTCGGTTTCGTTGCTCGGTTAAAGTCGCGCAGGAAAAGTTGCAGGTCTTTAATCTCATTGGTCTTCACGCGAGGAGGCTGAACGCTTTCGCTGATGCTTAAATACACCACCAATCAATACTTTAATGATAGCAGCTGGGGACGCCCACTCGGCTGAGTCAGTCCCAAATGGATCGTACACAAATGGGTCAAACCGAAACGAAAAAGTCACACGATTTGCACTTTTAAGCGCGCTCAGGAAGGGAGCGATATCACAAGCAAAATCTTCCCTTGGCCATAGGCTCAGTATTTTGAATTTGAATAAGAGCAATCAAAACTACTATTTAGAACAAAATCACCAGGAAACAAATAAACAAAAACGAACAAATACTCTCTAGCAGCAACAAAATGCAAGTAGAAACGAATAAATCTAAGAATATAAGTCAATAAATAGAAAACAAGGACGTGTTTATCTAGCAGCAACAAATGCAACAACCGCCTATTTAAAATACAGAATTTAAGTAGTCACTTACGCGCTGTCGTCCTGTCCGCGCCAGAGGACTGAAAATCACTCATCCCGGGACGGCAGAGCACTGAGCGGGCAGCAGGTAAGCTTCTTAGCTTCTTCCTCGGCTTCGGCTTCTTGCAGCAGAGTCAGCGAAGAGATGGTCTCGTCGCTGAAGGAGAAGATTCTGATGATATGGTGCTTTTCGCCGACTTATATAGCAGTCAGCTCCGCCCTTTCTGGCGGATGAAAGCGCCATTGGTTTGTGCAACTTCACAAACGTTAACAAATCAGGCTTCAGTATCGGAGTAAACAGGAGTTACCCCATTAGCAGTCGTCAAAAATGACGACGCAAGAGAGTTACCATTCGAAGGGGAACTATGGGTGAATGCCGTCAGGTGGACCGCGGTGAAATGGCGGACGGCTTACGTATAACGGCCCATAGAAACAGTCGCTAATGAGGTATCTACGTATGTATAGCTATGGTTTCACATTGCAAAAAAATACCCGATGTTCAGTCGTGGTCAGTCTTCTTATTTAAGCATTTTATGTATTATTTATGTTTGCATTAGGCCTGTATAAAGAAAAGACTGAGAGAGATTATAGTTTTTTACAAGGCAATTCTTATGTAAGCATTTTATGTATTGGAAGTAGTACTAGTATTTATTTATGTTTGTATTAGGCCTGTATAAAGAAAAACTAAGAGAGATGATAATTTTTTACCCACTTGGGTACTTTTGATGAATCACTGGGTTCTGTCAGACACAGTTGAAGTAGCTAAAAAGAAGTGCCTCAGACAAACGCGCTGTCCTGATTCTGTATCTGCCGCAGAAGATATGGTTTAGCCCAGCCTGTGTCATTATTTCAACGTTATCTTGAAAACTAGTTAAGAAATAAAAAAGTTTCACATCTCAGAAAGTGTATTTTCCTTTCAAGTGAACATCCTGTGCGCGCGGAGTTTCAGTTGTGGTGGAGGCGTGTGCGTATGTCACGTGACTCACGTCACTATATAATATGCTTTTTAAAATCACTTTCTTTATTAAACCTTTTCATTGTTAAATATATCAACAATAAATCCAAGCAGTATATATAATAAACACAATTATACTAATATAAATAAAAAAACATTAAAATAATAAAAAAGCAAATTATTAACACAAATGTAATTAGTTTTATATCGCTCTTCGTTTTTTAAATGTTTTATGGATTTAAATAAAATTCTAAACCATACCATAAAACAAGGAGAAACGTTTACAAATCTACATTTGTGTATATATAAAACAACATCATTATTGCACAGAAAATCTCGTTGTTTAGCACTATATATTCAGCAGTCATCCATATTCTGACTTGGAGAAGAACATTTTATCTTAAATAAGGGAACTTTCAATCTTGTGTCTGACGTTTATTTACACTTTTTAAATAGCAAATTCTGGTAATCAGAGCATAAAGAATGTGTAGGCTAAATGATTGCCATGAAATTACGTGCATTCCACGTTGCAGTTACGTTGCCAGTAAGTCCAGCATCTCTATGTGGATTGCTCTTGAGGAGAAACAGGTGAATATGAGACCGTATCTCTTATGCTCTTTTCGTCCCTGCTTACAGAGAAATGGCCCAAAGCAATCCATCCCACAGTATGAGAAAGGTGGAGAGGGGTCAACGCGGTTAGCAGGAAGATCTGCCATCATCTGTGTCTCTGTTGGCCTGCGAGCTCTTCTACATGGAACACCTGCTTAATATGATTCGCCACAACTTTGCTGCCGCCAACAATCCAGTAACCATTTGCTCTCAGTTCATTAAGGGTCTGACCTCTGCCTTGGTGCTGAGTCTTTTCATGACAGTAATCAACTATGAGACGGGTGACTACACTATCTCTTGGAAGGACTGTTGGGTGTTTCGAATCAAGAGGTAAGGAAGCTTTCTTCAATCGCCCTCCCACCCTGAGAACACCATCTTGCAGTACTGGGTCAAGTTGGAACAACGGATGACTATGTGACAATTTACTGTGCTTCAGTATTTGTATTTCATCTTTGAAGGCATCTCTTTGTGCCAATTTTACGAGCATGATGCTTGCATATCTCATGTCTTCTATATTTATGGGTTTAACTTTCTTGTCTCTGGCTAGTTGCTGGATACGAGCGACAACTTTCAATGCAGTGTGCCATTTTGAAAATCGACTGAATCTCTCTAGAAAATGATCATCATCATTTGCTACATTTGTTTGTAGCACTTGCGTTGTCCTGATTTCAGGATCGCCAACCAGAAGCTCAGGAGTTGTCTTTGCTGTGGCAATTTCTCTTTCCCAGAGAAACTTCGGTCCACTTTGAAGTGACCAGCTCTGACACCTTGAGGCCCCTGGAAGCGTGATCTGCAGGATTTTGTTCGGTGTCTATGTAGTGCCACTGTGCAGGGTCAGTTGTCTCTCTGATTCTTTGGACTCTACGGGCTTCATTATTAATGTATCCCAAGACTACCTTTGAATCGGTCCAGATATATTCTTGGTCAATTTTGAGCTCCAGCTCCTCCTTTAACATGCTACTGACTGCTGAAGAGATCATCGCAGCTGTTAACTCAAGCCTGGGTATAGTCACGATTTTGGTGGGCGCAACTCTTGCTTTGCCAATGACAAAGGAGCAGTGCACTTTATCTTCACTCAACACTCGAATATATGAGCACTGACCATAGCCATGGCTACTCGCATCTGAAAAGTGATGGAGTTCGATCCTCTGAACAGTCCCTAGATGTTCAGGAGCAAAACATCTTGCTATCTGCAGATTGTGCAGGTTCTTCAATTCATTTAGCCAGCTACTCCATTGCGGCATTAACTCTCTGGGAAGTGGGTCATCCCATTCAACGCCCCTTTGGCACATTTCATGTAGTACTTTCTTTCCTAATAGAAGGAAGGGAGCCAAGAATCCTAACGGATCAAACACAGATGCGACGGTTGAGAGGATTCTTCGCCGTGTTGCTGGTTTCTCATCCAGGGCTACTTTAAATGAAAAGGTGTCACTATTTGCACTCCATTTTACTCCCAACACAGTCTGGACTGGGAGTTCATCTGAACCAAGCTCTACATCCTGAATGTTGCTGGCTCGTTCACTGACAGGGATAGACTCCATAACCTTTTTGTTGTTCGATATGAACTTGTGTAGGCGCAATTTCCCCTTTGCACACACATTTCGGTCTTCTTGAACAAGTTTGATAGCAGTGTCCACATTTTTCACACTAATGAGCCCATCATCAACGTAGAAATTACTTTTGATGAAACTGGCTGCTGCAGGATACTCTCTTTCGTTTTGACATGCAAGATACTTCATTCCATAATTTGCGCAGCCAGGAGATGATGCTGCTCCGAAAAGGTGGACTTTCATGCGATACTCCTTTGGCTCTGATCTTGTATCGCCATTTTCCCACCACAGGAACCGTAAGTAATCTCTGTCTTCCTGGCTTACATGGAACCTGTGAAACATCCATTCCACATCACAGATAATGGTGATTGGATACTTGCGGAACCTGCAGAGTACGCCTGCTAGTCCATTAGTGAGATCTGGTCCCGTTAGCAAGTGATCATTCAATGCCGTGCCACCATATTTGGCAGAGCAGTCGAACACAACTCTAATTTTCTCTGGCTTTCTAGGGTGATATACCCCCTGGTGAGGAATATACCAGACGTTTCCTACTTTGGGTTGGTGTTCAGCGCTCTCTGCATCACCATCCTTGAAGACACCTTCCATGAACTTTACATAATCATCCTTGAATTTCTGGTCTTTCTCAAATCTTCCTTTCAGACGCTTCAGTCGCACCAGAGCCAGCTGCTTATTTTCAGGTAACTATGGGCGTGTCTTAAAGGGGAGGGGCATCTCAAGGTGTCCCTCTGAATTCTGATTAATTTTCTCATTTAGAAGTTGCGTGAACTGTATATCATCTTGTGATATGCTCCTTTCCCTTGGGCTTGTATCTCTAAAGTCTGATTCAAGGGCTCTGATGACTGAGGTAGGTGTCAGTATTGGGAGTTCCTTAACAGATACACGATGGCACAGGCCTGTAACCTCAGTCGACTTGGCAAACTGCGGTGGACAGCCAACTATGCTCCAACCCAAGTCTGTCTTGACTGCAAACGGTTCTTCATCTCCTCCTGTGATGACTTGGCGTGGTGCCAAAGCTCTTGAGCAATCATAACCTATCAAGAGTCCGACCTTACAATTCAGCAGCGTTGGAATTTCCTGAGCAATTTCATTCAGATGACTCCACCTTCTAGCGGTTTCAGGAGTAGGAATGTGGGAAAGTTCAAGTGGAATGAAGTCTCTGGTATAGGCAGGTGGCAAACTGATTAGGCCATGGGAGTGAAACCCCATCTGAGCCCACTAACTCTTTCACTTTGAACAACTGAATCCTTTCCCATCATTGTGGTAAGCTTTAACTTTACTGGCTCTGAAATTGCCCCCATCCTCTCACATAACTCTTGATCCACAAAGGTGTTGCTGCTTTGCGTATCCAAAAGAGCGTAAACTAAGGTCTCTCTATCAGGAGTGGAAGTTGAAGAAATCCATACAGGCACTATCATTGATGTACTCCCACCATCGCCACTGTCTATGCAACATGAAAGGGAAGATGTGTTTTGTTCAGCTTGCATTGTGTGCAAAACTGTTACTGCTGTAGAAGAAGGACGGTCTTCATGAAGTGGTGTTGGATGATGTTTCTTGCATATACTACAAGTAGCTTTATTCCTGCAGTCCTTTGAATTGTGTCCTTTCCTAAGATAGCCAAAACATAGGTTATTGTCTAATATGAACTTTCTCTTGTCCTCCACAGACTTACTGGTGAACGTTTGGCATTTGTGAATGGAGTGGCTCTCTCCACAACACCTGCAAGTGACTGGGTTTGAACATGAAGGCACAGTGTTGACTTTATTGGATCTGTTTGAATCAATGGAGTTGTTTACTCCAACTGTATGATTTTGACACTATTCTTGATTTATCTGACGATTTCACATTAGTGATGAACGCATTAGCCTTTGAGCGCTTGACTTGTCTAGATGGCTTTTCTTCAGAGAGCTTCAGGGCGTGAAAGGATGTTATAGGGTTGCATGCTATTTCTGCTTCCTCTGCCACAAAATCAGCAAACTCCTTTAAAGTAGGGTATTCTTCCGCTCGTTTCAGCTGCATTGTTACATGCCGATTCCAACGAGACGTCAGCCAATCAGGGAGTTTTTGTAGCATTTTCTGATTTTCTTCACAGTCGTTTAACACCTGAAGCCCTTTGATGTGTGGCATAGCATTGCTGCATGCTGTCATAAAATCACTGAATTGTCTCAATTTAACAGACTCTCTCGAACCAATCTTGGGTCAGTTATTCAGTTTTTCTCTGAACGCACGCTGAATTACAAATGGATCACCATACCGAGTATTCAGTGCTTCCCATGCTTGATCATAGGCTTCATCGTCTTTTCTATAGAAGCTTCCTTCCAAAACAGATTGTGCTTCACCGCTGACATACTTTTGTAGGTAGAACAACTTATCGGCTGGATTTGTGCATCGCCATTCTATTAATGCCTTGAAACTTGTTTTCCACTCTAAGAACTTGAGTGGGTCTCCTGAGAAAACTGAGGGCTCAGGTGCAGGAAGTCTGCTGAGAACTATTAGCCGCTTTTCCACTGTCGGGCCAGTGCGAGCCAGTGCTAAGAGCGTGCCGGGCGGGGCCAATGGCCTCGAGTCGCAAGCACTAAGGCCAAAAGTAAGCTGCGTTTCCACTATCGAGCCAGTAGCCTCGCTGTGCAAACCTAAAGCCCGCCCTTTACACACCTCATTGGATCAAACGTCACGAAACCCCTCCCCTTTCAGCGCGGAGATTGAAAGTAAGTCAGGTAGGCCACCATAGTGTGATTATCGAACGAACTAAATGGAGAGAGCCGAAGCGGCTGTTTGTTTGCTCCTTTCGGTGGAAGTATACTGTGGAAGATGAGGCTGCGAAACCCAGTTGCGAAGATGGAAGCTTATGTTAGCTGCAAGGCGAAAAAAAGAGTAATACAGAGACGTGAAAACCTGATACAGCGAATGCAGAAACGCCTTGTAATGTTGGCGATGTCTGTTCTGATGCAAGAAATGCTCTGCAACAGTTAATGCAGCAGCAATATTTGTAATATATTACATTAATAAATCACGTGAAAAGAAGCTTTGTTTTTATGACCTACACACAAATCTTTCGTCTAACTTTGTATCACATAAAACAAAATGCTGCATACTATCTACACACTACTGCAAAAAATAACGACACCTTTGTACTTTAGTATACTCTTTTATGCCTTTATTTAGGTACAGATACAGTGTATGTTAATATGTTATCAAGGTGTGTTGGTGAGTTTTCTGGGGGTTTCTTTGGACGATGTAAATAAACTTATACATCAGATCTCATTTTTATAGGATCTTACTTGCATTTGTCCAGATTTAAATAGGAGTACTCATCAGACATGCGTTTAAATAATGTTTTCATCACACAGTTGTCTGTAACAACAGTTAATGGTGCAACTATTAATATAGGACCTGATTTACACAGGACAAAAAAGGTGCTCCATGAGATAACCATTTAAGTAATGTGCCCATCAAAACGGCATAGATTTCCATATCAATATCTGCCTAATGTGTCTTTTCTGCATGGGCACCGCTTTGTCCATTGTGCGTTTTTATGGCTTTGTACTGCGCCCGCAATTTCTTCAACTTGTCTCGAACTTAACTGGATATTTAGCTTTGCGAGTTCAGCAATGATGTATTTTATCACGTCTTCGTTTCTGCAGACGCCGTCAAACTGGCGTTGTACATTGTCACAGTACTGACGATTCTCCATTTAAAGTTTTTGAGTTCTTTGCACGACGTAATACAGCGAAATGCTCATCTTACCGCAGACACACTTTTACCTGACTGCACGCTAATCGAAACTTTGCATGAACTCCGCCTTTCACTTTGACCACACCTCAAGCCCCAGCTGGCCCGTGTAAGAAGTAAATAGGGATTAATTACACATATAATTTATAATTTAGCTCAAAGGGAAATCGAATATGATTCAATAGGGAATTTGAACAGAATCGCTGTTTTACGGCTGTTCAAGAGTCGACCTGCGATTCATTCACAAGTCGTAACAGACACTCTGCGATGGATATTACTATCCAGAATATAGTGAAAACACTATATATTAGCACAGTAGCAAAATCAGCAGTTTAAGACATTAACTTGTAAGCACAAAACACAAGATACTTATCTTTTCTAATAAAAATATGATTTTAATGGATAAACCTAACACATACAAACTAAACTAACATAAACACACGCATTCACACAGGTTGCAGAAAGAGAAAGTGAGGAAAGAATGAGTTTAAAGGAATGAAAATATGAAGTCCCAAGTTAGCAATATGTGCAATTGCTTAGACCTGAACAACCATCAATCACTTAATTAACCCTCGTATTGAGTCTCTCAAAGAGGTTATTAAACTTTATATCAAAATGCACCAGTTCAGTAAGATTCTGGAGGTTACTTGCGCGTTGCCTTTGGGAATTCCTTTAGTTGCGTCGCTTCAGAAAGGGGCTTTCCCGAGGTTGCTGATTGGTTGGTTCTGTGGTCCTTTGTGTGCTTGGGCGTTGGCTGGATATGAGAGTTGCGTGCTGTTGAAGTTGAGGTCAGCGAAGACGTTTAGGTCGGTCGCGGCTTGCACAAACTTAACTAGAAACGAAACTCTCAACGGAAAGAAATAAAAAAGGATTAAAGAAAAAGATAGAAGTGTGGTGATCTCCTCATGTTTCCTTTAGATGAGGAGGCTGGCATTCAGGCCAGGCGGCGTCGAGACGCGGCGGCGCGAAGCACGTGAAGAGCGTTGTAAGGAGTAAGAAAAGTTGCAAGAGATAAGAGAGAGATTTGAGGGTGTCCTTGAGTTTTTAAACTCAGCCTTTGGACACACCCCACATGGTGTCTTGACCAATTAAAACATTGTTTTAACTAGGGTGCTGTTAGTTTCCCCACCCAAACCATAAATCACAATGTTATCTTATCAGTCCCACGGGTCCCAACTTTCCCGCTCTTTGGCAAAGTTACATTTGGACATGATTTCGATAACAAGACTAAAATACATTTTACAAAGAATTGAAGTATATAAACATTTCAAGAATGCAATTTCGGGTTCAACCATACCAAACACCAATATAAACCATTAAACTATTCAATAGTTATCAAAAGGGACATACACAATAAGTGATTAAAACATAATAGACAAATGTATGGGTTACATATATGAATAGGAAATTATGCATAGAAATGATGAGTTGCTCATGAGTTCTTTTAGCATAATTTTGGGTGCATACATATATATGTCAATAGGCAGTTTCTTGTGCCATACTGTGAAGGTCTGTTCTCTAAGCTGGGAGGTCAAAAGTTTAGGGAAGGAATTTCCGTTGTGTCCTGTGTGTGGGGGAAAACCAACCATATCGCTAATGACTTTAATCATGTGATGTTCAAGATGTGTATCTCTTTGACAATTAATCTTGGTTACTTGCTCCAAATTTGACAATCTCCTTCCTTGGAAAGTGTCCTTTTGTGTTAATGTTGCAAGTTCTTGGTTAGTTAGGTCTGCTTCAGGCTGGCGTTCTGGCGCCAGGCTATCAAACGTCAGATTTATGACGGGCCTCTTGTGGAATGTACGTCTGTAGAAGTGTTCTAACTTCTAATCGACTCTCTTAAATTGTCTGATTCGCGCTGAAATCCTACACATCCCCCTTTCGATCGGTGATGTGTTGTTGGCAGAAGACATCGACGAGCGCTGGAGAAACACAGGCAGAAGAAGCAGACAGAAACACAGCAAACAACAAGACAACACTTCCAGGGCAGTTACTGTACCGGTGCATGGCATTACGTTATTCGGGTACATGTAGTACCTGGAAAATGGTCGAATTCACCTAGATATTGTTGTTCAAATTTGTTTTCGTATAATGATGCTTTGATCAAATTTTGTGATTAAATTTGTTTGTTTATTTAAGGTTTTAAATTTAGAGACGTTCTGGTGACATCTGTGGTAAAATGATTTGACCTATCTTGCATGGAGCTCTCTGGCTCCCATTCAGTTTAGAATGGTTTGCGGATATTAGGTGTGGCAAGTCAATCCTAATATCAGACCTTTGACCCTTGTAGGGTGGCTAGGAGTTTCACCTGCTAAAGCAAGAGGGGAAGGAAAGCGATAGGCAAGAGGAAAAAAAAAAAAAAAACAAAGAAAATTTGCTGCGGGTTTTACTAGTCAGGGTTGCGAGTACTATTGAGCTAGGATGGCAGGTGCAGCTGATGTGTCATGTACCTTAACATAGTGTCAGGTGTTCTACCTGGGGTGAGGATAGTTGCATGTTCCTTCCTGGTGGATGTAAAACTATGTTAAGCTGAGATTTGAATATTCTACTCGTGGGAAGAATATGGTTGTCAAAGGTGTTATCAGTAGGTGTGGTTACCTTCTGGGTTGTGAATGTTAATTGTGTAGTGTATGTACGGTCAGATCTGTTTCAGTCTGTTTTGGCTCCCCCTTTTCTTGTAGGTCGGTGAAGATGCTCTCTGGTTGTGGCAGACTTTCTGACCTTCTGTGCTTTAGTGGTTGCTGTTGCACAGACATGAATGTGGTTCATGGAGTTGAAGTTCATTTGACAGTTTCTTTGGAAGTGATGGGTGACTGAGGTGATGTTCTTTGGTACCTCAGAGTTTTCATCAGCGGTTGGCCGTGAGAGACTTGTTTGTTCTGGGTGGTTGTTGAACAGGTGCTTGTCATCTCTGATGCGGTGGTGTACCAGGTGATTGTCGGCCTTCCGTTCTGTCGCTGGTCACAGCGAGCATGACTTCTGTTTCTAGTCATTCGTGTCTAGCTGGTTTTCAAGGAAATCTTTCAGTTGTTTCATGACTTGTTCCATGTCTTCTGAGGGTGAACAGTCTTGTTCTTGTGTAGACTTAGCACTGTGGGTGTCTAAGTGGTGCTGATGTGGGTTCTGTCTTTGCTTACCCACTCTAGTTGTTGTTGGACAAGCCGGTCGTTTGGCTTTGCACGTCCAGTTAGGTTTCCAGCTGATCCTTTCTTTTGGGCTTCTTGAGAAGTGTGGCTGGTCCCATGGCTTTTCCCAGCGGTTGGGCTGATAGCTGTTGTGGACATGGGGCTCACGTTCTCTTTGCTCTTGATGGAAGACTCCGGTGTTGTGATGCCACTGGGTGTCGTCCAGTGCAAGGCTTGAGTCTTCGGTTACAGAGTTCAAGAGTGTGGAGGTTTTGTTACCTTTCTTTGAGGTCAACTTTTGCTTGGTGTAGGCCTTCTGTGTTAGATCGCGCAACTGTTGGATGGTCATGGAGCGCGGACAGGCCATGACGCCGAGGTGACGACTGACTCCAGGGTGCAGATTTTTCAGAAAAAGGCTTTTGAAGTTCACCTCTTCTTCAAGGTCAGGTTTGTTGTGTGCACCGAAGTAAGCTTTTCGGAGCCGGTTATAGTAGGCTTGTGGCGTCTCTTGTCGACCTTGTTTGGTCTCCAAGGCGGTTAACAGTCCATATTCAGACTCAGGGTCTGTAAACTCTTTGATCAGGACCTCACAAAGTAGCTGGTAGTTTGACTTTGTGTGACTGAGTTGTCGATCTATGAAGTTTCGTACTTCGACACTTGACATTGCTCTTAGGAGGTACAACCTGTCTCTGTCAGTCACATGAGGTCTCATTTCTAAATGAAAATTAATATCTTGCAGGTGGGCCTGGATGTCGTGGCCCTCTTTGGAGTTCGGGTCAAACTGGCTGATGCTCTTAGACAGCTTGTTGAGGTCTTTGATGGTCAACCCATGTGCAGCTCCAAGGTCTGCTTGGATGGGGTTTCTGCTTTCAGTGGCAGGAAAGAGCTGTGTGGCGAAGGCCAGTGAGGTTTCGGGTGGTGGCCCTTCGCTTCTTTCATTGGATGCCAGTTCTTGGATGTGAGACTTAGCTTTGCTCAGCAGTGGTGAAGCTGAGATATGTTTCTCTCTTCTTGGCTCTTGTTTCAGCTCACAAGCATCTTTGAGTTCTTTTCTGACCATGTAGAGCTCATCATTGACATCATGTAGATGTTGGGTCAGATTGTCTATTTCAGTGCTGTACCTTTCAAGGTGGTTTCCTAAGGCACTGATTTCAGCATTCTTGTCGCTGATGTCGTTCTTGGCTTTCTCTAGTAGCTGTTCGGCATACTGGAGTCTGTTTACCAGGTCTCTCTGGGCAGCCTTTGCTTGTTGCTGGTCAAGTTGAGCTGTTGCCAGGGCTGCTTGAAGCTTTTTAACTTGTTCCGTTGTTTCCTGCTCCCTCTCGTTGGGTGCTTTGAGTTGATCTTGAACTTTAACTTCCAGCTTGTCTATGCGGCGTTGAGCACGTGACAGCTCCTCTTGGAGATGGGTGATGTGCTTGTCGCTCAGTTTCAGCTGGGTTGTGAAGGCATCGCTTAGGGAGCTGGTGATTTTGACTAGCTCCTCGTGGTTGTTGTTCTGGCTTGAACCTTGTGTCAGGAACCTTCTCATTAAGAATAATAACAGTTCAAAGGTCTTGGGGGTGAGGCTGTCCGTCATGCCTCTCAGCCAAGTGTTCACATCTTCCCCGTGGGCAAGGGGGTCTGCAGTCTGTGGCATGTTGGCACGCTGAGGAGAAGGGAGACTGACACAGATCTGTGTGAGGTAGAAACCTATGTGTGGTGGGACAACTAAGTGTTGTGTCAGTGATTGTGAACCCCTAATGAAATGTGGTGATGATAGTGTTGGTCTCAGGGTGTCTAGGTAGACTAGTGATGTGAAGACTTCGTCACTCTAATGAGGAAGAGGAAAAAAGAGAAAAAGGTGAAAACAAGTCAGTGAAATAAAACAATTCCCTTTTCCAATGGGAGGAATTTTACTTGGATTTTGTAAAAAGGTAAACAATATTATTATATCTCTGTTCGAGACGTGAGAATATAATAATAATGCTGGTATCTCTTTTCTTAGTCTGACAGGATTGACACCGAACACCTTACAGTTGGACCGCTTACCAAGGAGGCTTCAAAAGCGACTGGTGTTCAACACTTAACTCTAAAAATTGATCTCAGTATGGGATGAGATGCAAAAATTTGGAATGCGTTTTCAAATTCAGGGAGGTTAGGAAGAACGAAGGAGGGTTTGATTACAATCAAATTCATAAGGATGATTACTGTTCTTTGACAAGATTTTGCATTTCATTCACTTAGAATCGATTGATGGTTCTTACAGGTCCCTGCAAATGTGAGGAGTAAAGAAGGAAGAAAGCAGGAGAGACTTGGGTAGAAGGGAAGGGAAGGAGACTCAGCAAATTGAGTGGATCGGGTCCACTCACAGGCTGCGTGGCTGTTATACCCGACTACGAGAGTGTTGTTTATAGTTGCTGCACAACTAATGAAACACCAATAAAATATGAGTGAAAGAGAGTTGTCTTTCTAATTTATTTGAACTCGTAGTGAGGGATACCAATGTCTCCTATTAAAGCTCAGGTGTGTCGTTCCCAAGCTAGGATACAAGGAGGTAAAGGAGAAAGGTAGGGTAAAGTGAAATTAAAAGTAATAAACGGCAAAGTAATCAAAATGAAATTAAATGCAGGAGGGAAAACAAAATAAATAAACAAATAAAATAAAATAAAATAAAATAAAATAAAAATAAAATAAAAATGGAGGTTAATTGTATAACCAAGAAAGGAAGAAATAGGGGTAAAAACGCAATGAAGTAAGGAGTAAGTGTGATTCTGAATAGAATCTGTTGATAGGGGTAAATCAATTAGGTAGAATAAGTTAACCTCAACTTTCAAAGTTCAAGGCTTATTAGTACCTAAAATGATTGACCTAAAAGAGAGAATACTAGAAATAATGATCATATGAAATGACCAGATGAGGAAATTCAAATGAGTCCAAATAAATTTAATGTTTGAATTAAATTTGAATTTGTCACAATTTATAATTGTGAAGTAATATTCCCCTTTCTAGTAAAAATGCATATAAAGTGGTAAAGTTAGAAAATTGAGAAATAGGACAGAAAAATAGACCAACAGGTGTATTAGTTCAGAGGTTTAAAGGGTTAAATCACTTTAGCTTTGCCCACACACACTTTATTCAACCACTGGATGTTAATGCTAACTGCTAACCTTTGAGGCTAATCTTTAGCATAGACTTCAATGTAAAAGTAACAGTTTCGTTAGCTTAGCAACACCGTAGAGTTTGTTTATAGTATGACGTCAATGTGCTGCGCAGTTCAGAGTTGCTCCGGAAGTAGGTTAAGACTTCCGAGTCACCATCGTAGCTACGGCAACCAAAACAAACAATAGTGGGCTAAGCACATGGAACATTACATTGCAAGTTCAGTTAAGCATGTTACATGAAATGGCAGCGCATTTCAACACTGTACACATAACAACACCACTTCTAGTTGGTTTTGCGATGTGGCGCTTTAAACTCTTAGTTCGTTCAGAGTTGGATTTAAACTTTATTTAAGTGGCAGCTTGGCGCTGCAAATGAGGAAACAAAAAAAAAAATCTCCGTGCCAGTTTCTCAGAGCACGTAGACACAACAGATTTTATTCGCTGTTGTTTCAGAGTTAAACTTTACTTGATCAAGATTTTAAAACACTACCGTTTAAATCGCACTGTTTCACTTAGTGAACAGACAAACAGGCAAGCATTATTTCTACTGTTTAACCAGGGGAGTCAAATTACATAGTTGCTTTGACAATGGAACACGCATTGACAATTAAACTATGAATAATAAGGCCTTTAAAATAGATTGAGGGACACGCTCAACTATTCTTTATCCGTCGATTTAATTGTACTTTTATACACTGCAGTTTAGCTCCGTTCAGCTAACGGTGACTGAGATTCCCTGCCGGGTATATAGCAATTGAATGGCACTGGAACACGCAATGACATTAATTCAACTATAAATAAGGCATTACAGAAAATGAGGGACACGCTCAATTTCGACCTTATTGTACGATCTCAGACCTTAACTTTAAACTCACTTACTACAGTTTAAAAAGTAGAGAGACGTTCTCGAGTTGCCGTTCTCTGCACTCACTCTAGCTTTCATTCATTCAGCGTTCATCCATTCAGCGCCCGCGCGCTGCTTACGTCACACACACACACACACACACACACACACGCACACGTACAGTCTAGACTCAGAAGCTTTCATCCACAGAAATAGAAAATATTAAATAACTCGTTTGTGCTTACAACTTAGATTAAACTGCCCGCATTCTCCACCAATATATGTATATAAGAAGTAAATAGGGATTAATTACACATATAATTTATAATTTAGCTCAAAGGGAAATCGAATATGATTCAATAGGGAATTTGAACAGAATCGCTGTTTTACGGCTGTTCAAGAGTCGACCTGCGATTCATTCACAAGTCGTAACAGACACTCTGCGATGGATATTACTATCCAGAATATAGTGAAAACACTATATATTAGCACAGTAGCAAAATCAGCAGTTTAAGACATTAACTTGTAAGCACAAAACACAAGATACTTATCTTTTCTAATAAAAATATGATTTTAATGGATAAACCTAACACATACAAACTAAACTAACATAAACACACGCATTCACACAGGTTGCAGAAAGAGAAAGTGAGGAAAGAATGAGTTTAAAGGAATGAAAATATGAAGTCCCAAGTTAGCAATATGTGCAATTGCTTAGACCTGAACAACCATCAATCACTTAATTAACCCTCGTATTGAGTCTCTCAAAGAGGTTATTAAACTTTATATCAAAATGCACCAGTTCAGTAAGATTCTGGAGATTACTTGCGCGTTGCCTTTGAAAATTCCTTTAGTTGCGTCACTTCAGAAAGGGGCTTTCCCGAGGTTGCTGATTGGTTGGTTCTGTGGTCCTTTGTGTGCTTGGGCGTTGGCTGGATATGAGAGTTGCGTGCTGTTGAAGTTGAGGTCAGCGAAGACGTTTAGGTCGGTCGCGGCTTGCACAAACTTAACTAGAAACGAAACTCTCAACGGAAAGAAATAAAAAAGGATTAAAGAAAAAGATAGAAGTGTGGTGATCTCCTCATGTTTCCTTTAGATGAGGAGGCTGGCATTCAGGCCAGGCGGCGTCGAGACGCGAACGGCGCGAAGCACGTGAAGAGCGTTGTAAGGAGTAAGAAAAGTTGCAAGAGATAAGAGAGAGATTTGAGGGTGTCCTTGAGTTTTTAAACTCAGCCTTTGGACACACCCCACATGGTGTCTTGACCAATTAAAACATTGTTTTAACTAGGGTGCTGTTAGTTTCCCCACCCAAACCATAAATCACAATGTTATCTTATCAGTCCCACGGGTCCCAACTTTCCCGCTCTTTGGCAAAGTTACATTTGGACATGATTTCGATAACAAGACTAAAATACATTTTACAAAGAATTGAAGTATAGAAACATTTCAAGAATGCAATTTCGGGTTCAACCATACCAAACACCAATATAAACCATTAAACTATTCAATAGTTATCAAAAGGGACATACACAATAAGTGATTAAAACATAATAGACAAATGTATGGGTTACATATATGAATAGGAAATTATGCATAGAAATGATGAGTTGCTCATGAGTTCTTTTAGCATAATTTTGGGTGCATACATATATACAGATCTGGCCATTAAAAATGCGTCTATTTTCACGCGGCAGCCTGCAATTCGGCACGCGTGGCCACGCGTCCTGCCGCAGCGGCTTTTTTAGATTTTTTTACAACGTTGTTGCACTTCATATAATATCCACCAGGAGGCGCAAGGAACAACATTCTGTAGCCAAACACCATGGCCAGCTCTAGGGGGCGTTGGTCACAAATACCAGTACAATAGTTCAATGATTCCTCTTTCCTGAAATTATGGTTCAAACCAATAGCAAAAAGATAGCCTATTCATAAGCAGGTGCAGTTGTATTGTTATTTTGTTTTCTTTCTTTGTTTTCCTGACGAACATTTATTAGACTGCATCGGAAATAGAAATGTTAATTTCGGTTATTTTATTTTTCCAACCGACAACTGACCTAAACCGCTAAATTCGTTTTCAGGGATTAATTATAGCAAGAAGCAGCATAAACATCAGAACCTCACGCGCAGAGCTTATGCACAGAGAAAAACCCAATAAACCTATATATAATAATAAATAAAATAGGCCCACATAAGAAATATATGTTTTCTTTTCTGAATGAATAATAATTTAACAAATTAATAAGTAGCAAGCCTATATGCAGAATTTTAGGCAATTTCTGTGATGCGCCCTTAAACCAGCATCTTGTTTCCATTTTTGTTTAATTTTTTTTACAAATAGCCATTTGAGCAATGCCGTACTCTTGAACGAGTATTGTAAGTTGTATCCACTTTATTAAGGGGGAAAAAAATCAAGTGATCCTGACGGCGCCGCGGGCAGTTAAATAACGACAACTTTCACCTTCAGAATAAAATATATATTTCAGCGTTTTAAAGCAACATCAAATTAAGATATGCATGTTTAAGAGGTAGTTCGTCTTTTTCTTTTTCTAAGATACACAATTTTTGATACACTGACAATTAATTTGAGAGAGGAATAGAAATGATTATAAATATAATATAATTTTAAATATATGGAATATAAATATAAACTACAGTTTTTATAGAGTTAAAAATTAATTAATTAATTTATTATTATTATTACTATTATTATTTTGATTTGTTTTTGCGATTTTGGTGCTTAGAAATTTATTCTAAGCGGGCAGCGGGCGAATAATATAGTTAATATAGCGGGAGCGGGTGGATGCGGAATAAAACCTCGTGGAATCGGGACTGGAAAAGCACTTTATTGTTATATCCTATAGACTATACTTCATCATCAAGCATGGGCGTCGGAAGCAAAATAAATGTGGGTGGGTCCTCCCCCAGAAAATAAATACTTTAGTATATGCCATTTTCTGTAGTCTGGTGCCTTTTATTTAATGTTTTTACACAATGCAAATAGGCCATATTTACAAATATTACAAAAGATTGCGCAACATTTTCAGTGGCGTTAGTGATAATACGAGTAACATATCGTCTTTGACGCGGGAGACCCGAGTTCGCGTCCGCCTTTTGGTGAAATCATTTTCGAAATCGTCTCCCTTTTCACTTATATCACATCGGAAAGGCATTTGTTTATTTGTTAATTAATGAAATAATTGAAAAGTTGAAATAAAGTATCAACTAGGGTTAGGTCACCTAACTTAAGTGTATCTGAGCACTATACTGTACTTTTAGGAGTGTTAATAATTAATTTTATTATTATTATTATTGTCTTTAGATTTGTTCTTACATTTTTGATGCTGTACATTATGATGGCGCACTGCCCATGCAGTTTTTTTTTTTTTTTTTTTAAACTACTTGAAGTGAAAGGGAAGAAACCCATGTAGATTTGGCCTAATGTCCATGTAAATACTATAGCCTAGTATTATATCCTAATATAGAAAATAATTTAGACAAATAAACAGAAGGCTCACTTTTAAAAACAATAAAGCTTAGCCTATATGACTGACAACGAATACAATTGTTAAGTATCAAAAGTGCTCCAGTGAGTTATGCAATTTTTTTCCACCTTTTTTTCTTTTTCTTTTTTTTAAAGTGGAAAAGTAGTTCTTCTATTTCGGAGAAGTTCGTTAAGTCTGTCTCTTAACAGCTTCCAGTCACGAACTGCGGGTACTCCGACCAACGATCAGTAGGCTACAAGTTTTTTTTTTTTTTTTTTTTATTCCTCTTTAAACAGCTCCGATTTACATCATTTTAGCCTGGAACGAGGCTTAAGTCTGTTCTGGGAAACCAAAGGGAAGTTCTTTTTTTTTCTTTTTTTCAGTTTTCTGAAAAGTAGCCGTTAATGAGGCATCAGCGTTAAGCGGCATGCAGTATAAAGAGCGAAATGTTTATGAATGGCAGAGTGGGGGTGGGGTGGGGTGTTGAATGCTGTCTGTTGCCTTGTTGAAATCAACATTTGGAGACTATTTTGGGGGTGCTGGGGGCGGATTCCGACTGCATTCAGTTGCATTTCGAATTCAGCATTCAAATGCATGCCAGGGAGAAGGGGAAAGCTTTCCTCACTCGCTCCACTTTTTTCAAAACATTAGTGTCCACGGCCCTGACACCAGTGATGCGCGGGTCAGTGGGTAAACAACCCGAACCTGACCGTTTTCAACTAACCCGCCCGCAACTCGGACCGCCGAATAAAAAAAAACGAAATATTGTACCCGACCCGCCTCCTGACCCGTATGTTTAATATTAGAGTGATTATGCTGTGGAGATGCGGTCTGAAATATCCCGACATCTGAAATCCATTGGTGTACAAGCTACTTTAAAATAAAATAATGTGTCCTGTTGTAAAGTCGTTGCCATATTGTTGTGTATGAAGTTCAGATGTTATTATTTTAAGAAATGTATATATATATGTTTTAGGATTCTCCTTATTTTTGTTTTAGACATCCATCAATTACGGTGAATAAAAAAAATCCGCGCTGGTGGAAACAAGACTTTCGCTTCTACTTTTGAGACCGGTGTTCGGACGTTTTTCTAAAAAAAAAAAAAAAAAAAAACTCAAACCTTATTGTCATAAAAACAGAAGCTGAACATAATTCAAAACTGTAAAGTATTTGCTGAATAAAGAAAACATGAAGGATGCCGCTTAATATTTGGCTTTTACATGAACTTTAAAGCTTATCCCTCATTCCATTTGTTTTCTTTGTTTTGTAATCTTTATATTATTTTCGTGAAATGTATTTATGCTCAACATGCATTTCTCGTGGCCACGAGTTTAATGAATAAACAAACCTGCGTGACATTGGTAACCCAGAATTATTTGAGATATTTTATTTTGAGTTAAGAAATTATTATATTAATTGTTATAGAAATTAATACAATATTAAATAATTATATAGGCGATGCTATATATGCTAATGCTGTCTGTGCGCAATGTAGACAGCTTTCACAAGTGTTTACATGTATTACATGTAGGCCTACTTCAAATTAAATAGCCCTGCAAGAAACATTTCATGCATCCCACAATCTTGTCCATTGACTGACCTTCTTTTTTTCCGTAATATTTGTATTATTCGTTTATATTCGTTATTTTTTCCTTCATTTTGATCTCGTTACATAACATTCTGAATGTAAATGATACTGTAAAGGTTCTATGACTGGGGTTTTTACTGGAATGCAGTTTAAAGGTTAAATTTAACATATATTGTATTTTATTTAGTCTAATTAATAGACAAATAATTGAAGAGTGAATCATTCACGTAGTTTCATTTGGAAATAATTTATCGTCACACAGTAAAATAGGCCTACATTCCTTCTATTAACTAATAGTCTTTTTTTCGTATTTGTCTTAATATTATTATCATTATCATTAGTATTACTATTACTAATATTATTTTTATTAGCCTGTTATTTTTGTATATATTTTTATTTGCCGTGCGTTTCCACCCCTTAATTTGGCTCTCTTTAACGTTCATGTAAATGATTCTGTAAATGCTTGACATATGCTATATGACTGATTTTTACTGGAATGTAGTTTAAAGGTTGAATTGAACATATATTATTTTGTTTCGTCTAATTAATAGACTATATAAAACTAAACTGTTTTACTGAGAAATGAATCATTCACGTAGTTTCATTTGTAAATGAAAACATGCTCATTTATCGTCACACACGGGGATAAATACAATCAAAAAGTCAAAACGTTATTGGCATAATTGTCAGACGTTAAAAATAAATAGCCCTAACCAGGTATTGAAATAATAATAACCTATAATAATAATAAATAATAAGTGATTTAGAGCTATCTACTTTTTTCTTTATTGTGAATCGCTTAACCTAAATAACTTTCTGTGTATGCTATTTGGCATATATTTAGCAAATATTGTGAACGACAATTATGCCAATAAAGTTTTGACTTTATGATTGTATTAATGCCCGTGTGTGACCATACGATTTACAAATGGAACGTGAATGATTCACTCTACGATGAAACACTATAAAGGTTATAATTAGACTAAAAATGAATATATATATATATATTTAAAATCCCAGCCATATAGCATAATCAAAGCTTTAATGGCATGTCAGCATTTATCATTTAGATTCGGAATGTTAAGAGATCGAAATTAAGGGGGACATAATGAATATAAACGAATAATAAATTTATTACAGAAAAAAAGAGGATCAATTAATGGATAAGACTTTAGGATGCATAAAATGTTTCTTGCAGGGATATTTAATTTGAAGTACTTATATGTAATATTTATTCTTGATAAACTTTTGAATGCTGTCTACATCGCGCACAGACATTCGCATATACAGCATTGCCTATTGTTAAAATATAACTTAATATTGCATTAATTTCTATAACAATTAATATAATCATTTCTTAACTCAAAATAAAAAATATTAACAAACCTATCTCTGATAATCCTGGGTTATGGTCACGCAGGTTTGTTTATGCATTAAACATAAGGATGTCGTTACCTCGACAAAATGATCTTGTGGCCACGACATAATATGACGTTCCCAGGAATTAATATCTCGTGGCAATGACAAAAAGTAATATGACGTTCCTACGAATTCATTTGTGTGGCCACGACAAACATAAGTGAACCGAAGGTGTCCCCTCCAGGTTACCTTAGTTTGCAGCAATGTTTTCAGCCTGCTCCAGTCCAGTGCTTTACATGACTGCCCCCTACTGATCATGTCTTTCCTATGTCATTGTATTTTCCGTGTTCCCTTGGAATACACCGGCGTCACGCGAGACCACTTTACTTCCCGCGCGCATTTTAAATGGCCAGATCTGTATGTCTATAGGCAGTTTCTTGTGCCATACTGTGAAGGTCTGTTCTCTAAGCTGGGAGGTCAAAAGTTTAGGGAAGGAATTTCCGTTGTGTCCTGTGTGTGGGGGAAAACCAACCATATCGCTAATGACTTTAATCATGTGATGTTCAAGATGTGTATCTCTTTGACAATTAATCTTGGTTACTTGCTCCAAATTTGACAATCTCCTTCCTTGGAAAGTGTCCTTTTGTGTTAATGTTGCAAGTTCTTGGTTAGTTAGGTCTGCTTCAGGCTGGCGTTCTGGCGCCAGGCTATCAAACGTCAGATTTATGACGGGCCTCTTGTGGAATGTACGTCTGTAGAAGTGTTCTAACTTCTAATCGACTCTCTTAAATTGTCTGATTCGCGCTGAAATCCTACACATCCCCCTTTCGATCGGTGATGTGTTGTTGGCAGAAGACATCGACGAGCGCTGGAGAAACACAGGCAGAAGAAGCAGACAGAAACACAGCAAACAACAAGACAACACTTCCAGGGCAGTTACTGTACCGGTGCATGGCATTCAGGCCCCGGAAGTGACAGTGGAAACGCGACTGGCCGTGGCACGCACTAGCACGCCCGCTTTTGGCCCGACAGTGGAAACGCGGCTATTGTGTCATGTAGGGCTTGTACTATTGATGCTTCACCATTAGTATGGCTTGTCTGTTTCTCGTTATCTGTTTTGCATGCTTGTTCTTCTTTAATTTCCTTAGAAGATGCTTTTAGAGGACAATTGGCTACCTCAATGCTTGTTGCTATTCTATCATTGCAGAGTCAGCTTCCGAGTATACCTTGAGCTTTGCAGCTATTACTTGAAGATCTCTCTGATTCTCCAGTTTTTTAAGTTCTAGCCTTTGAGTAGCAATAGCCTCTTCCATCTTCATCTCTGCCTGCTTTGCAGCCAACTGTGCAGCACACTCTGCTCTTTTTGCAGTGATGCTTTGCTGAGCTGACGAGCAGCTTGAACGGTGGCTACGAACAGACTTGGAACTTGTAGTCGAAAATATTGACTGAGCATACTCTTTGTCAAGCACCATATAAATTCTTGCATCTTCTGCATTAGCATCGAATTCCTCTTGCCCCACTTCACTCATACGCACTTTCATAAGCCCCATTATTTTCAATGTTACTGCTATACAGGAATCCATTTTTCTTCTAATCCCAGTAGAAGGAACTGATTGAGATCTTATAAGCTCATACATCGTTTTTACTTGTGTTTCCATTCCTTCTACACTATCCATCAGGTGACATAAGTCTTGATCAGAGCACTCACTCTTAAGTTTGGTACGTGTAGCTTTAACTTGTTCTTTCCAGCTTTCGTACAACTTGATGAATTAACTCTCATTTTGAGAAACTTCTTGCTGCTTAAGCTCCTGCATTTGTGGAGTTAACTTTCTCTCTCTTGAGGATTTCCTTGGTTCATCTCTTCTTGAAATGGTAGCAGTAGGTTCTATCATTGCTGTTTGAAGTGACTGTATGTTAGAGTGAATATCACCTATAAGTGACTCTAATCTTTCCCTTTCAGCATCATTAGTTTGAGATTTTAATTGTTCACCCATACCGAAATGTAATATATGACATATATGTCCCTATATCAGAAGTGCTACTCTCATATATGTTAAATATAGGGCAATATGTTATTATCACATATATACATCTTCTGGATATAGGCTATGTAGATATATGTTTATAACATATATGAATTTCCCATAGTACAATTTGTATATAAACATATATTGAAAGTATATATATGGTCAACTTTTATATGGTATTGCATGTTATGACCATATATGTTTACAATATCTATTAAAATTATATATTGTATTATATGATAAGACCATATATGTTAACAATATATATCAAAATTATATATGGTGCTCTATGTTTACACCGTTTGTTACCAATTTATATATTGAATTCATGCAAGTTTATTAACCATTTATGCCTAAAAGATACTGCTTATTGTAAATCATAAAAAAATATTTTTTTGCTTAACTTTATTAATTGTTTCAATTCAGTTTTCTGGGGAAAAAAATAGAGATGAATATATAACCTGTTCAAAAAATGCCAATGTTCTAGTTACTTGTAGTAAAATGAATGTATTATAGAGTTACTGAGGGGGGAATACACTTGTAACTGTTATGTGCTCTCATCATCAATGAACTAAAACGCATTTCATTAAAATACATGAGCGATTGAGTGCGAATGTCACAATACCGCTTCTGCGCATGCGCCAAAATTCAAACTCACCCGCGCCAGAGTCTGAGCAATGGCTGGGGCTAAACAAGTCATCTGCGGTAAGATGTTTTTCTTAGCAAGTGGAAGGATAACAAATGTGCCAATACCTTCACATAATAAACGACAATGATTTTATAGACGGGCACGAAGACAGACCGACATCAACTGAGTGGAAAGGCTGAAACACCTTTGAATGTGGCAGCGGTGCAAGCAATGTATGCTAATTTACTCAACACTTTATTCCTACGCTAATATTACACAGAAACTAAGTGTTATATGATTGTTTTGGTCTGCAAGAGCCTCTGTCTCTATATAGATCAGCTAATGTTTTAAATATTCCCTGTCATTGTTTTATATACGATGTTATGATTACAGCTGCATTGATGTGTTTTGCAATTTGCTTGCATTAAAGTTAATTTTAGCTACTGGGTAGGTTAATGAACAATCTATGAGGGGCCGTATAGGCCATAATTATTGAAAGGCCTCTTACAAACACTAGTGAAACGAAAAACATTGATAAACCTTAGTGAAATTCATTCATATGCATTACTGAAAACCTCTTACAAACACTAGTGAAAACATTGATAAACCTTAGTGAAATTCATTCATATGCATTACTGAAAACCTCTTACAAACACTAGTGAAAACATTGATAAACCTTAGTGAAATTGATTCATATGCATTACTGAAAACTTCTTACAAACACGAGTGAAAACATTGATAAACCTTAGTGAAATTCATTTATACACATAACTGAAATAAGTGAAGATTTCAGTAGAGGATGAGAGAGCTAATTTCACTTGAAACGGAAGTTGTGTCAACACTTCCGCTTAATTTGGCGCATCCGCTTCGTGGAGGTTAATCGTAAATTGTCCGAAGCTTTAAATATTTTTAAACAACATTTTATCATCGTCAGGTACAATTTCGAAAGTGGGACGACACCGCACGATGTTACGGAGCTCGCGCCGGGTTGATCTGTCATGGCTCTGTGACCGATCGCGCGGGGAGGACGTGTTCGCTTCGATTCACTGACAGCGCGGAGCAAACAGTTCATGGCTGTTGGTAGTCTGAGTTGTCTGAGGCTTTTCATATTTTAAACAACATTTTACTGTCGTCAAGTACTCTGTTAGTCCTCTGGAGGAGCGTCCAACATTGTTTAGCACGTCCAAGTGTTTATTTTTGTAGGCTACTTTATTGTTTTTTATTTAGTTAGTTTATTTTAATTTAATTTAATCTGCCAAAAACATGTTTACACCTACGTACTCTTTAGTATGTTCCATATTTCCACAGTGAAAAAATAATGAATAATGTCCTGGAAGAAAATTATGAGTGCTTTACAGCTTTCCAGCCCAAAGCAGGTAACACTACTATTTACATGTAGTAATGATGATAATAATAATAATAAAAAAAATTGAACACATGAACTCTAAATGTTCGCCCTGCGCTGTCAGCGAATCGAAGCGAACACGTCCTCGCTGCGCGGTCGGTCACAGAGCCATGACGGATCAGCCGGGGCGAGCTCTGTAACCATAGATGTACATATACATCAGTGGCGGCTGGTGCTAAAAATTTTTAGGGGGGCGCACACAAAATGAATCACACTGTTAATACGGGCTTTATTATCAGTAAAGTAATCATTAAACATTTGTAATCATCCCAAAAAATATTAGCCATTTATATTAATGTGATTCAGAGATAAAGGCCATAATACTAATGTTATCCACACGAGGGAGCCACAGGATAAATCTCAAAGACAGAGAAAATAAATTGATTTGTAATAAAACACTGTATATAAATTAATTTTCATAAAGTTATAGTCCAATATAATAAGTTATTATAATGCTATTGACAATATATTTGTATGTCCAATTAAAGAAGGAACACTATATTATATATATCTATTTTAATATTGTGCTTATAATAATACTAACATAAACACTCACAATTTACTTGAAAAAAGACATCTACATGAACCCTTGCTTGTACCCTGACGATTGAGTTAAACTGCATTGTTACAGTTAACGTTACTTTCTGTGTAAGTTAGTTGCCCACAACGCTTCGGTGACAGGACTTTGAAATAACAAACAATGAAAACAATAAAAGGCATGACTTACATGGCATCTAGCAAGCAAACTCTATCCAAGCTCCATGAATCGTAAGTTTATTTTATTTATTTTTTTCTTCATTTGAACGGCTTGTGAAAGATAAAATCAAATTTACTTTAATCTCGGAAAAGATATTGCACATATTTGACAGTCGAGAACGGTCCAATCACATGAGAACAAAATAAAAAAAAACAAGATTGATTGGCTAAGATCTAAAGTGGGAGGGTCTGGGGCGCTGTGCTCTGCGCCCCGAGGACAATCTGAAACAAGCCAATCAGAGCTCAGCCTCAAGTCACATGCGTTTCAAAAATTTACAGACCTAATAGACACCCATTTGGCCGGCGTCCCGCATACACAAACAAACGAAAAACAGTTTATATTTTTTTTAATTTTTAACAGGTGCTAACATAACTACCAGTCGAATAGTATGTCAAAATAATGCAATTTCGTAATTATTTTGCAATATGTATTAAACTTATTTTTAACATGTTAATAGTCTTCTTCCTTGGCTAACTTGAGGTGGGGCGGCGCCCCAGCGCCCCCTATGGACCAGCCGCCACTGATATACATAGATTCCTCATTAGCGACTGTTTCTATGGGCCGTTATGTGTAAGCCGCCAGCCATATTGTAGCGGTCAACTCGACGTCATTCACCCATAGATCTATGTAATTGACCATAGTAATCACTGAATATTCGAAATGCCACAGTCCTGCACAGCTGTTAGTCTGCGAACCTATAGTATGGCGAATGACGTCAAGTTGATCGCTGCAAAATGGCAGACGCATCTACGTGCTTGGAGCGGTCCAATGGGGTATCTACGTATATATATCTATGTCTGTAACATCGTGCGTGCCGTGTCTTCCCACATTCGAAATAGTACTTGAAACGATAAAATGTTGTTTTAAAATTTTTAAAACTTCGGACAACTTAGACTAACCTCCATGAAGCAGACGCGCCAAATTAAGCGGAAGTGTTGACAGCTTCCGTTTCAAGTGAAATTAGCTCTCATCATCTACTGAAATCTCGACTCATTTCAGTTTTGCACATGAAAGAATTTCAGTAACGTTGATCAATGTTTTCACTCGTGTTTGTAAGAGGCTTTTCAGTTATGTGTATAAATGAATTTCACTAAGGTTTATCAATGTTTTCACTAGTGTTTGTAAGAGGCTTTTCAGTAATGCATAAGAATGAATTTCACTAAGGTTTATCAATGTTTTCACTCGTGTTTGTAAGATGTTTTTCAGTTATGTGTATAAATGAATTTCACCAAGGTTTATCAATGTTTTCACTAGTGTTTGTAAGAGGCTTTTCAGTTATGTGTATAAATGAATTTCACTAAGGTTTATCAATGTTTTCACTAGTGTTTGTAAGAGGCTTTTCAGTAATGCATAAGAATGAATTTCACTAAGGTTTATCAATGTTTTCACTCGTGTTTGTAAGATGTTTTTCAGTTATGTGTATAAATGAATTTCACCAAGGTTTATCAATGTTTTCACTAGTGTTTGTAAGAGGCTTTTCAGTTATGTGTATAAATGAATTTCACTAAGGTTTATCAATGTTTTCACTAGTGTTTGTAAGATGTTTTTCAGTTATGTGTATAAATGAATTTCACTAAGGTTTATCAAGGTTTTCACTAGTGTTTGTAAGAGGTTTTCAGTAATGCATATGAATGAATTTCAATAAGGTTTATCAATGTTTTTCGTTTCACTGGTGTTTGTAAGAGGTTTTCAGTAATGCATATGAATGAATTTCACTAAGGTTTATCAATGTTTTTCGTTTCACTGGTGTTTGTAAGAGGCCTTTCAATAATTATGGCCTATACGGCCCCTCATAACAATCTGTATGGAGATACTGTGAGCTCATTGTTTTCACTGGATAAGCAATGCCACATTTGGAAATTATTTAAAGCTGTCTGACAAAAATAAGTTAACGGATGAAAATTATCATGTTTATCTCCGAGATGTAGTCTAGACTAAAACTATAAAACTGCACGAAATGGAATTATTTAAATATACGAGCACCTTGAATTCATATAGTAAATTACAGTACTTGGTTATATTGCACCAAGTGCATTGACATGTCAGTGACATGCCTAGAGAGGGTGCATAAGAACATGCATGTGCAGATTGCATAAAGGTACAGTACACTAAAGGATGTGATTATGGGGTTTTAAAAATATGGTTAATCTATTGTAGTAAATTTTGTTCATATCTTTATTGATAATTGTGCTATTCCCGTTTGTGTCCCATGAATAGGTAATGAGTCCCGAAATTCTCAGAAAACATTAAATGGAGGCTGATCCTGCATGTGGATGACAGTGATGTGAATGATGGAGCGTCTACACAGAAAAGGTTAAATATCAAATCAACAAAATCTGAACTATTTAATAAAATTCTAGTGCATTTAATCTAATAACAGTAGAGTTTTTGGATATGGTAGGATTAAACTTATTTTATTGAATGAAGTACCACTTTTCAGCTATCATGTTGTTAGGGTGGGTACACAAAATATTATTTTATCCTTTAGCAGCATGTTAGCAACCATCTTTTTTAAGAAACATAAGAATCAAAAGTGGGGTTTAACTGGTGTGTTTTATGTCATAGAATAAAATGTGAAAGGATTATGAGTTTGTGTGAACGGCGGACCTTAATTTAGTGGATTTAATCAAAATTGTCATTCAAAAACCCATGTAATAGTTCCACCCCTCTTTTCTCCAGGCCAAAACGATGCACATATTAGGTATTATGAATGTCAACACTTTATTTAATTGATGCTGAATAGCAAATCAAATTGTAACCTTGGCTGTTAACTCATTTGGGATACTATAGTTTAGTTCTTCATGTATATAGAGACATATTATTTGAATGGGCATGCAGGCTGTGCTCTGTTGTTCTGCCATGTCCTTGTGGTATCTGGGAATATTTTACAACTACAACTTACAAACATATATACATAATTAGTATTCTGCAGTTTTAAAAGAATCTTTAACTTTACCAACTGTTTAATATTCAGTATATTTGTCATCTTATAGTAGTTTATCACTTTGGTACAATGTTGGATTGCAAGTCTTAAGTATATGGTTCAGAAAATTTATTGTAATTATCTTATCAAAATCTAACTTTTATCTTTTTTTTATACAGATGCTGGAATCCAGAAATTTCTTCACCTGGGGCCTTCTGGGGATGGCAATAAACCAAAAACTAACCAAGCTGTGGGAATACAAACCTGTAGACCTTTAGCTGAACCACTACAATTGATGTTCTGTTTCTTATGCCTGTTCAGTGCTTTGATCAGTTATATATGTAATTGTTTCTTTTTTTCTGTTTGATTGTGCAGGTCAGTAACATTTTTTTCCTATTTAAATAAATTCTGTTTAAATAAAGATGTTTCTTTGTGTAGCTTACTGTATCATTTAACATTTAAGGCTTAAGGTGTGAAATGTGCAATGCACTGCAACTTTGTAGAGTGTAGTGTCTCACATGTGTCTACAACCTGTATTTAAAGGAGAACTCCGGTGTGATTTTGACCTAAAGTGTAATGAATCATGATACCGAGTGTGAACGTACCTTGCATATCTCATCTCGTCTTGTCCACTGCTGTCCGAAATCTGGGGTCAGTTAGCCAATGCTGACAACAGGTTGTCAATGAGAGTCAGTGGGGCATCGAAGTACCCATGTAAATAAATCACTGTTTTATGCCATTTACAAGGCACAAAGTAGCTCCACACTTCATTGGTAGACTTCCAAGGGCCCTGACATTTAAAACGAGACATTGAGAACTCATAAAAAGCACCGGTAGTTTATTTACGAGAAGATTTATACAGACAGTAACTTCAAGAAGTTTAGCGATCGCCGCCATCTTGAATTTAGTCACGATAAGTCGAGTGACGAGCAGGAAGGAACTTATCAGGTTTTCAACTTATCAGGTTGTAGTTTCCTTCGTGCTCGACATTCGACTTATCGTGACTACATTCAAGATGGCGGCGATCGCTAAACTCCTTGAAGTTACTGTCTGTATAAATCTTCTCGTAAATAAACTACCGGTGCTTTTTATGAGTTCTCAATGTCTCGTTTTAAATGTCAGGGCCCATGGAAGTCTACCAATGAAGTGTGGAGCTACTTTGTGCCTTGTAAATGGCATAAAACAGTGATTTATTTACATGGGTACTTCGATGCCCCACTGACTCTCATTGACAACCTGTTGTCAGCATTGGCTAACTGACCCCAGATTTCGGACAGCAGTGGACAAGACGAGATGAGATATGCAAGGTACGTTCACACTCGGTATCATGATTCAATACACTTTAGGTCAATATCACACCAGAGTTCTCCTTTAAAGATCAAAGATAACATATTAAAATATTAAATATATGAAACCATATATTTCATGCATATGTCTAATTTGTATATAACGTAATAAGAAAATGCATATATCTCACATATATTAATAATTATATACATTCCATATATAGCAATACATGTATTATACATACATAAACATATATTTTTGTATGGGGTAAACTTATATGTCAATATATGAAATTGTTCCATTTTCTAATAGGAGTCATATATGGATATTGCATATATAAGACATGTATTTAATGTATGGGTATTTCATATAAGCACATATATTACATTTCGGTATAGGTTGCACAACTGTTTTATTTTTTTTGTTATTTTTTTTATTTATTTTTTTACATTTGCAATAAATGGTTATCTAGCTTTAGAGCATTAAGAATGGGTGTCTCAACTGTACCATGGTAGCTACTGTTTCAACTGTACACCATATGGGTACAGTTGAGACAAAAATTCACATTGTGTTTACGATCTTATTGTAGAAAACAGAAACTACTTAGAGCTATTATCAACTTATATTTTAGTACATAAGAAAAATAAATATTATGTGAAAAATCACTTCATTTCAGCATCTTGTTTTTGTGTAGTGATAAAAAGCAATAAGTGTCTCTCCTGTACTCAGTCTACCCTATTGGTTGTATTTTATGGATTACAGACAACAAAACTCCTGTTTGTTTTTGAAGTAGGCTATTTTACTTGTGAAACTGTGTATTGAAGAGAGCTGCGATAGCTGTTATTTCATACTTATATAATAGCAATATTAAAAGCAATATAATATAACCTTACAAAAAGACCATTATTTAACCTAAACTATAAGAATTTACAGTGTAAAATGCAGTTTCCACAGCCTACAGGATTATTCAAGATCCTTTTACTTACTGTGAACTGATGGGCAGTGACAGACTAAAACAATTTAATGGATAGTTCTCCAAAAGATAAAATCTCATCATTTATTCTCTCTCAAGTTGTTCCAAACCTGAAAAACCGAAGTTAATCTTTGGAACACAAATAATGATTTTCTTTTTGTCTATCCAATAAAATTCTCTGCAACAAAAACTCTGATCCTTCAGTGTTCATAATGACATTGTAAATGTAATCCAGTAACCCCAAATTGGGGTTCATTAAGGAACTGCAGGAGGTTTGTGAGTTTACTGAAAGGCTAACAAGTAATTAAAAAAATAATAAAATTAGAATAAATCATTTTAAAATAACTATCAAAATAATTTACTTACTAAAAAAGAAGAAATGTTTTATGTTTACCAGCACGCCATATGACCATTAACCAATACTGTAACGTGTAGTTTTGGTTTTGTCTTAGGTTTTGTTCTTGTTCATGTTTTCATGTCTTTTATTTTGCTTTTGATTCATGCTGTTCAGTGCCTTGTTTCCCTTTCAGTCATATAATCCTGCTATTGGTTCCCCTGTTCAATGTGTCATGCTTTCATTGGTTCATGGCTTGCCATGTGGTTCTCTGTTCTGTTTGATCATTGGTTGCTATAGTCTTGTGCCTTGTTTTTTATTGGCTGGTTTGTGTCATGTGACCTGCTTTGTTTGCTATAAGTAGCCCTCATGTTTCCATTGTTCTTTGTCATGTATTAATGTTGAAATCTGCTGTTGGTTCTGTTCCGTTCCAAGTCTATATCTGTTCAAGTCTATTTGTGCCAAGTCTGTTTTAAGTCTGTTTCCTGTTAAGTCATTGTTTGGTTAACCAACATGGTGATAAATAAATTGTTCTAAATACCACAAAGACAGTGAGGAATTTCCACAACTTTATGAACAGTCCAACATGGCCTAACAACACGGCCCCAAGTGAGTCCAACAAAACTTCTGATCAAAAAAGGAGAACAGTTCAGCTCCAGATGCTGTCCCATCCCAGGATGCAAAGAATGGCTACAAATATTGAAAAGAACAAAGATAAAAATATCTAAATACATTAGATATTTTACAAAACAATGATACAGTCAGATACAAAAAGAGGGGTGACAGATACAGTCAAAGGCAGAGAGAGTGATGATTGTTACAGTTATTATACTAATTAATGCATATACAGCTCATTATATTTGGTACATGGAAGCTCAAATGTCATTGTTTGATAAGCATTTTTTTTTACTTTGTCTCATAATGCAGTATGTCAAAGAATATAAACTGGTGTAAAGTATTTCAATACAAGAATTTCTGTCAAACATAATTTATTCAATTTGTCAACCCATTTAAACAGTTTACTCTGCTTATCACCTCACCAATATGCCAGTGGGCAAACAACTGAGGCGATGAAGTTTTCGCTGATGTGTTTCAGTTTAGGCAGTCTGTCTGATGTTTCATTTTTAATACGTTATAAAGACAAGGATGTACAATGTAGCTTGATTTCAATAAAAGCTGTTTTTTTTTTTTTGACAAATAATGACATTTTCAGTTCTGAAACTTCCAGCAAGTTTGTAAGGCTAGTGACCACTTATATGTTAACGATAAAGGAAAGTTTTCTCAATTCATGATCATTTTCAGCACTTCAGGGGAGGTAAAACTACCTTATACTTAAAGGTGCCATAGAATGCATTGATACAATATCTTAAATTGTTCTTTGCTATCTACATAGGAAAGGGCAAAAAATCTCCAGAAACGGTTGTACAGGTCCATTAACAACCCTAGGATTTGTCCCTAGAATGAAATGCTCTGTTATTGCCTTGTTTGGAAGGTTCATGAATAATAATGATAGCTTTGCTCTGATTGGATTTTCACAAAGTGGCTCATTCAGTAACTAACACATGGAGGAAAATATATGTTTAATCAGGGAGTTTGAGCCGTTATTATGCGGGTCATTGAATATGTTGAATATATCTCTTACATTGTCCAACAACAACATTAAAATAGTGTTGATTTGTGTACAATGTTTTATATTTATTTTATAGTTATATTAAATTAGATTTTTTTAAGTGACGCACTAGTTACTTTGCCTGGTAATTAGTTACTTTTATAATGATGTAACTCAGTTACTAACTCAGTTACTATTTGTGAGAAGTAACTAGTAACTATAACTAATTAATTTTTTTAAAGGTATGTGCCCAACACTAGTTATACTGCACCGGCAGTACTTACCACATACGTTGGTTGTTAGTGAGGATCTGTAAATCATTCACCATCATCAGCGCAGTCATCTCTCTGTTGGTAAGTGAAATCTTATGTAGCCTACTGCAATGTAACAGGCTAGCGCTAGCATTGAGCTAACCATGTCCCTTCATGTCCCTTATTTTATTAGTTTGCATTTGTTTTCCTTGCCTTTCTGGTACAGACACAAAGCCATCCCTGTACTCAATATCTCCTGCACAGCCTGGAACGTAACATTTATTCCCGTGATCTGCCATTTTTGCTATTGTCCTTGCTTTGTTTTTTTCACAATAGCCTACCGACAGAATGTCTGATGATTGGGCTTTGCTAATGTTGGGAGCGTAACTATTAATGATCATGACTCTTACATAATAGTCTGTGTTATGTTGGAATTGACCTATTTTTCAGTGGTCTTTTGCAAACAACAGATTTATATAAGAAGGAGAAAACGATGGTGTTTGATATTCACAGTATGTCATGTCCATGTACAGAACTGTTATTATTCAACAATGGCAAGGTAAATACAGTTCTCACTGTTAGTTTTCATAGGTTAGTTCACCTGCTGTACTATTCTAATAGTATTAAAGTAATATGCACCACTTGCAAAGATTCACTAGGGGGCACTGACTGAGTAGTATATTTTTTTATATCTGACTCTGAATCAACATTTTTGAATAAATAATCTTGCCATATTTAGTTTAATATTGAAATTAAAGAAACAAATAGAAACTTGCAGATAACTGACTTGCATCTTTGATTAATTTTAAATAATACTGAAATATCTCTATTTTATATATTTTATATAATTTAATATAATACTATTTTACACTTAATATTGACCAGTCTGTGTATTACAACCCAGCTCTCTCTTTACAGCTTCTTAACTTTATGATCAACACTTCTTCAACTAATTAAACTAAGGTTTTGTTCTGGCCTGTAAGTCAGATTTACTTTTGACTAATGATCTGGATGCAGGGTGATTTCTTCAACAAATTATAACTAAAGCACATATTTGTTAATAGGTTAATTTCAATTGAATTTTCTTAGTGTTGATTTTACTATTATTATTTTTATTATTATTATTTCAACATTATGCTTCTTTAAAGAGTTATTTGTAATACTGTTTTCTGCCTTCATCCTTGTTATTGACCAATGTTTGTCAACATTTTCTGACTCAGGGAACTATTATTATGATTTTCTGTTAATACTGGATATCTTTAACCATAATTATATTTTGCTAAACAACTGCTGATGTACTTTTTTGGATTTACTGTATCTGTGTAATTATTTGGTCAGAGAAGTATTTATATTCTTTAATGATAGTTTTATTTCTTTATTAAGCAAATCAGTAAAATGTGCTATATAGCAATACATTAGATTTAGAAATGTATTATTATTTACAAAAATTCAAGACCAGTGTTTGAGGGTGTTGTGTATTGACATTAATATGTGTACATAAATATATAAACATAAAATATTGTGTTAATCATATGCTACATACATTTATAAAATTATACACCATGAGTGTTACGTTACTTGCAGTTTAATTATTACCCCAATTAAGGTACACAGGTAATGAGTACTAACATATCAAAGATATCTTAGATAAAAGCTTTAGGATTAACTTATAATTGAAAACAAAAGGAACAAAATCATACTTGTCCATACATTGAGTTGTATCTCTCAAAGTACTGACTGCTTTGAGTCTGTATCCTTCCTCTGGTCGGTAGCTGTGACTAAAGTAAAATGAGAAAGTAAACTCAAAATTACTTTCTGATAAGGAAATATTATTTGAATTATAATAATACTTAATTAATTAATACTTTAATAAGTTTTTCATGCAAAGGGAAAAAAAACTCACAAAGTCCTGTCCCATTTCTCTCTGACTCTGTTTGCTGTGATTACATCTCCTTTAAATAAAACATATTGCATATTATTTTTGAGCCAAGATAATGAAATAAAGCTGGACAATTCATTATATTATAAATATATTATATTCTCCAGTCATGCATACTCATAAATGTGGTACAATTTTATAAGCACCTATAAAGTCAAGAGTTAATGTCACTTCCTAATTAAAACAGGAAACATAAAATCAATAATCAATGTAATCTTTTCTTCATGTGTTAATGTATCTTACCTGTGAATGCAGATGCTGATGGTGATGATCAGACAGACCATAATGACCCCAGAACATGAGATGATGATGATGTACAGCGGCACTCGATGGGGTGATGATTCTCTGTTTCCTAAAAGATAAAACATATTTCAGTCAACCAGCATGCTAGTTACCAGTCACTAGTTACTAGTTACAAACATGGTTATTTTTTAATAAAATAACATGTCACAATAAATAAAATTATGCAATAACCTGTTACTGTTAATGTCCATCTTATTGCTGCTGGGTAACAGGTGTAGTTTCCTGCATCAGACGCTTGTATTTGATGTATTGTTAATTCTCTTGGAGCTGCTGGGTCGATGTGAATCCTGTTTGAACTGAAGTTTTTTGCTAAAGTTTTGTTACTGTAAGAGTCCTGCCTAAAAATAATGGTGTTGTTGGTTTTCCAAATGAAATCATCATCAAACTGGGTTTTGTTGCAGTGGAGTGTAACTGTTTCCCCCACAAACACTGTTTTGTTGATGTGCTGCCGAATACTTTGCTCTTGATTGGATGTGCAATAATCTGATAAAAAGACAAAATCACAATCACTGCAGGTTCAAATCAACTGAAACAGGCAGTATAGGGTATGCATGTGAATGCACAAGTGCAAAAGTGGATGAGATACACCTGTTGCTCATGTCCTTAGCCACTGCTAGCAGACACAAGAGGAACACATAACAGAAAACCAAACTTACAATGACAAAAACAATGTTAAAGTACAACACACCTGCATTGGTCAGTAAAGCAATGATGACACACAAGTTCAGATGCAAGATCCTGGTTTGAAAAACCTCCATGACAGCATAAGGTCTTATTCTCCCTTCAACATTTCAAGCACTAATGATCAACTGAGAGAATCTGCAGACAGGAACGAGAGGAAGTGGTTACATGAGAGTGGGACACCACTGAGAACCACTGAGCTCAGAGAGCAACCTGATGATCAGAGTGTGAAACAGCTTGAGATACTGATTATAACAACTGCTCTTTGAACAGGACACATGTAAGACGTACACTTTAGCTGATATATAATGTGTTTTTTGGTACAATCAAGTTTTTAAGTTAAAATTTCTATGTATAAACATATTCAGTAGGTTCACAATTTTTGTTCACCACAGTTTCCCTATGTTTTTTATTTTTTTACTTTCTGCATATACTATTTAATTTTAAATGTTCCTGTGGTGTGATCAATTATTATTACCTTTTTAAAAATATATTAATTCCATAAAGTCTCTACAATCTGCATATAATAATAATAATACAAATGTTATTTCAAAGCATGAAATGTCAATTTGAGAGTATTTAGTGTCAACTACTTTGTAATTGTTTATTGCTATATTCTTAAGTTCTTATATAATAAAATTGTTTTAAAGTATGTACTGCAAAATTAGAACAAGTATGCAATGCCTTGAATGTTTGAGTAAATCAAATGCAACATTCATCTATTTAGTTTTAAGACTAATATTTTCTTCAAATTCAGCTTAACTTAGAAGTGCACATTTAAACAGCCTCTTTGATGAGTTGTGAGACAAGCCTCATAACCCACACACTTCCTGTATTCTAGGACCTCTGTACCGTAGAAAACATTTGTGGACCGGTGCTTATACACATGCAATGTCTATTTTTATTCTTCTTTCACAAAAGTGCCTGACTCTAATTTAAAAAGATTTAAGCACCTTTGAAGCACCCAATGAGGACCATGTTCACCGTTTTGCCTGAACTTCTTCAGTGTGGGTGAAAATGAAACAGGGATGTAGGAAAACAAAGAGCACCACAGCTTGAAACCAATTATAAAAAGAATGGTTCCAGTTCTGGATGCTGATGCAAAACACCTCTACATCCTATGTAGTTAGGTTTTCTGCATATCAACATAGTATCATGAGTTTTGTTGTCCAGTGGAAGGGAGAAATTTGAAGTTGCAAAATAACATTTATATGAAAATGAGAAAATGTGAAAAATAAAAAAGTGCAAAGCCCTTACACTTAACAACACCCCCTTTGGTGACATTATAACACTCATTATGCTTAAGTAAAATAATCTTTTGGAAATATCAGTAGAACAAACATATTTGTAGGTAAATGATGCAATGTGGTGAACAAGTTCCACTGGTCAAAGCTGTTAAAAGAAAACATGCACAGACCGTTGTATAGGTTTTCCGCCTGGTTAAGCGTCATAGAAGAAGCAGACCTGAAGCAACTAGACCAAAAACCACTACAACATGAGATGCAGATCTGGGCTTGTAACTGAAGGGTTGTTGGTTCAGATCATGAGCTATTAAATACAACAGACATCTTGCTATTTCCTCTCCTGACTTCAACTATTGGCTCATTTTAGTTCAAGTCTATTTTAAAAAAGAATAATGTGTCATTTTCAGCACAGTAACAAAATGATTCAATAGATCTTTTTTAACAGATCATTTTAAATGTTCCAATTTGCTGCCATCTGGCATGGTACACCCATTTAAACTTTTAGTATTCTGAGGAAGTGCAGTTTTGTCTTATCAAAGAAGTGTTTGCACTTCTCATAAAGGAAGATGAAGTGTAACCTCTAATAATGGACAATAAGTTCTTGCTATTGTGATTTGACACAGTTTGAACTGAGAGATGATTATTTAAAACATTGTTAACAAGCTAATTTAAAAGACAAAAGAATTGCTTAAATAAACATAAATACAATTTTAGGACCAGCTTTTTGAACAGTTGAATATAATATTGAATATAATATTATATAATATTTTGTGTTATATATATAATACTATATAACATTGGAAACGTAACCAAAAGCTAACCCTCTTTTTAAATAATAATGTGAAGTAGCCAGATATTTGACTAATGGCACACAGTGGGCTCCACAGAGCAGCTTCTTCTGGTGAAGATCTTTCCATCTACACCGGAAGTGTCTGAATAATCGATATATAAAGCGACCAATCATAGTTTGTTTTGTTTTTATAGACAGTTTTGGAGTAGGTTTATCACAAGTAGTTAATATTACAATGATAGAATTCAATGGAGCAACAATTGCACAGCAGTGTCATTCACAATTGGTTGCACAGGAAACAGCAAAGAAATGAACAGAAACTTTCTGATAATTTCTGTTCTTCCAAAAGTAATCAGGAGTGTTTCATAAACAAAAGTAAAGTAGAATACATTGTTTGTGTCTCTAACAAAACTGTGAATGTATTTATTTGATGTTACTAACCTGGCAAACCTTAGCAAATCCAGTGCATCAGGCCAGTTCCTTATAAACACAACTTCATTTCCAATTTCACCCAAACTGCTAGATACTGCATAGAAGCCAGACAGACAGTTTTAGACAGCATTTGACAGTTATATTGCAGTCAGACTGTGGGTGGTCTGGTCTGTGGGCATGTCATCTGAGACTGAAACTACACTTTGTGAGAGTATATGTTCAAAAAAAAAATGCTGTCAAAAAACAAACAAAAACAAAACAAAACAAAAAATGTAAAATTGTTGTCTAGATAGTTGTCGTGGCACTAATTATCCTGGAAACATCAAAAAGTTGACCTAAAACCACAGTGAGAAACAGGAAGTGTCTTTATTGGGCCTAAAGAGCACACACTGATAATATTCTGATAAAAGGTTGACTGTTTCCCACGATAATGTTCCACTGAACTAACTGAACTAATGGTAGTGCACTAATGATAGTAACACTATGCATATAAGTATTATATATAGTATATAGTAGTTCTTTCACTGATCACCTAATTCATATTGTACACACTAGGGTACAATGGGACTAAAGGCAGACCCTAGGAAGAAATGTGCTTTCCACTTATTTTGATAAATTAAAGAATTAATTTTTGTTCAATAAATATTCTTTCATTAAAATATGTATATGTTAAAATACAAAAACAAAATCATTTTAAAATGTAAAAAAATTCTGAAAGCATTTAAGGAGATCCCATAGTAATTTTATATTTGTTTACAGTAGCAGTAGATTTACAGTAGCAACAACAAATTATATTTTATTATAAGATATGATTAATAGCATGTTTTTAAATATGATGGTTTAATTCTAAACATGGTTATCTTTAAGATGGACACATAATATATGGTATTTACCATCTGAATCTAACAATGTCATGTCAACAAATAGAAAAGTCAACCTTCTATTAATTATCATGTTAATTATTGTGCCTTTTGCCCCAACAGCAGGGCTTTTTCCCCAAATGCGTTTACATATTATTTTATTTAAAAACGGTTGCTTTAATTATTATAATGAAAAGTATTAAGAAGACCTTTGTCTCAAGATATATTAAAGAATTTTCGTAATTCTCATTTGCTACTTAAATCTACAACATTTTTAAAAACATCAAATATTAGATCAAGTAAGCACAGAATCGACTTTGGGCTGCTGCCCGCAACAGCGTCAAGCATTAGCCAAAATTGCAGGCCATCTTGAAAAACGGATGTTTTGGAGAGTGCTACTGCATGTTTTTTCTGCCATCTAGTGGTTTAGAGAAAAACATGATCAGATATCAAACATGTACTTTACATTCTGTGCCTGAGTGGAAGAAAAAAAACATGTCATTTCAACATGCTCAATTTTATCCGAAAAGTCCCCAACATGGTTCGACTAATGCGGAAAGTGCAGAACACACAGCAAAAACTGGGCCGGTCGATGCTCAATGAGAGCCCTATGTTGGCCGCCCATCAGCTTGTTGTGTCTGAGCCTTAAGTGGGCTGATAATGAAATAATAGCCTGGATAAGCTACAATGTGGACCAGACCTTTTGCTGTATAGCCAACATCTGCAAAACTAGGATGAAGGCCTTTATTGCACTAAAAACTTCTTTTTAAGGTAAATGTTTTTTAATTGCTTGTTTTTTATGCTTACAGTTGCTCTAACTCTGAATAATCACCAGGTGCAGAGTAGGTGCTAAAATACTGTGTACGGAACAACAACATGCAGTGCCCTAGTTATTCTATGATAGCCTACGAGTTAGCTGGAAACTATTTTACACCTCAACCACAGCACAGTGTGTGTCATGTGCCTCTGCAGTGCAGAGTTTAGTACCCCTTTGAGGTTGAAAGTCTTACAAAAAGAACACCATAACAGTTTACTTAATATAACAATATATAAAGTACTAATATGAATGCATATCAAGCATACTGTAAAAATTATACAGTTTCAACAATGCCATTCAGAATCAAGAAATGAAGTGTCATGGAGGTTTGTATTTAATAAGAAAAGCACACATGTTTAGTCATAGAAGTACTAGTGTAACTATAACCCAGTGTGTATTTATATGCTCTGGTTAGAAGAATACAGTTTAATTTGTCAATTAAACAGTGGTTATTAATCATGCATTTATATTCATGTATGATCATGCACATCTAAATAATTTAAGCTTTATTGTTATTAGCATGTGCAGAAGATGTGGGTACAAGTATGGTGTAATAAGAAACCCTTGCAAAATGGCCCAGAGTGCGTGGTGTTCCTAACTGTACCCACATACATCCTGAGAAGAGCGTCTTTCATATTTACTGCCTGATATGAGGCCATCTAGACCTATACCAAACACTAGACACTACAAATAAACTATATTGTGAATATCAAAGTGTTGTTTAGCATGACACTCAGGTAAGTCATAATACAGCACTGCCTTTTGCTTTTTTAAAGTGCTATTTAAACATAGACACAAGTACATGTTTGTTTGTTTTTTAGTAAAACATTATTATGGACATTGATTAAGGCTGAAATCTTTCCTGGTTAGCATCAGTAAAGATGTAGACGTCATAACAATCTTTAAACAGGATGTTTGAGAAAGTTAGACGTGTCAGCATCAGGCCTGTAATTTCACTGTAAAAGGGAAGAGGGAAAGTTTACAATGCTTGAGACATGATTCAGCATCTTAAATGCATCTGAAAGCTACATAGACAAGCCTTAATTTTTCTGGATGCCATTTTCAGCGAGTGTCTTTTGGATAGTGATATTTATTGAGGCAAGAAAGGCCTGCATTTCCTACAGTGTTGTGTGTGGGTCTTTTGTGATTTCCTGGATGAGTTGACAATGTACTGTTGTACTGAAGAATTTTGTAAGGTTGTACACTTCTAATGGTTCTCAACTGATGCATTTCAATCCAGGACCTCATCATTTTCTGGAATTCACCTTTAGCATAACGTCTTTCTTGGTAAGACCTTTTAACCAGGGGTTAAATAGGGATTTGTTATGTGCAGGGGCTCTGTGGATTCAGGCTTTAGAGGGGTGCATATGTGTATGTAAAGCTTACAAAATCTTATATCAGTTGGCAAGCTGTAAATATAAATTGAGAGAACCCTCTGTTATGAACACTAAAATGCTGATCAAAATCATTCTAGAGACTGGAACTGTGGAAAAAATCGAATTAAAAATTGTTTAAGACCTTTTCAATACCTGCACAAATGATTTAAAAATAAACATTAATACCATATGAGCAGGGTCGGGCAATGTCTATAGTAACAAATAAACTGTAAAATGACTGTATAAACATGATTTATAGTTGAGATACAGGTTTTTACAAAAACAAAAAAAATGTCTGAAATGACAAGCCTCACATTTTAGCCTTTAGACTATTTTTTTTAAGTAAGAGAAGAGTCAGAAGCATAAATTATTATATTAATTTAAAACAGGGTAAAATGTGTGAATAGGGGGAAAGCAGACATGCTTATTAAAAATTCAAATTTAATTCTCTGCCAGTAGGAGGCGCTTTTGGACCATCAGAAATATAGTGTTTTCCCCAGTAATGGCTGTAAACAAAGTAGCACTGCGCTCCTGAATTATAAAGAATCAAAATATCAGATAAAGTTGAAATTAAGGCTGTCACAATATTAGATTTTTCATACCATGGTTATTGTGGCCAAAAGAATTCACAATATCAATATATCGCGATATCTATAGAAACCTTGGGGAATCAGCCAAATTTCCCAATGAATTACTCAATGAACATAAGGATACTGATAAACACAGGGCACATGCATTTTCACTTCTTCTTCAGGTCACAGCTGACCTGTGACTCTGTTTTTCTCTGTCTTCTTTAAAGCTCCCTATAAAATAACAAGAGAGAAAATACTGTCAAGTTCAACAGTATGATGAATAAATGAACATCAAAACTTATACTGTAGTTTAACCTGTTTACTTGTTTACCCATATTTTATTCTATTTAACTTGTAGTTGGCCCGGCACCAATTAATGAAGTCATGCAGTTAACCCGCTTCTAGTTTCAGTATTAATATGCATCTAGAAAGGCTGCAAATGAGGCATTAAAGGGATGGTTCGGAGTAGAATTGACTTCATTGCTATGCACTCCGAAGCCCATGTAAATACCCCATCCGAAGTTTTTTTTTTACCTTAGTCAAACATTTATGGAGATATTAGAGTTTTTCGAAATGCTTGTTACAGGAGTGAATGGTACATGTGATGTATCTCGTAAATTGCACCACTAAACGTGCAAGTAATCTTACCAAACTTGTACAGTAGTGTTAATAGGTTATGTACTCACAAAACGCTGCATCAGAGCATTTGTAAGTCCACCATGAGTGTTTTAAAAACACGTTTTAGCCGATCCCTACTAGTCTCAAAAACTACAAATGGCGACACGTCGACGTCACTTCCCTGGTTTGAAAAAAAGCATGTAAAAGTCCTCCTACAAGTTGACATGCACACAGATGTAGTAGGAGGACTTTTACGTGCTTTTTTCAAACCAGGGAAGTGACGTCGACTTGTAGTTTCTGAGACTAGTAGTTCTCGGGTAAAACGTGTTTTTAAAACACTCATGGTGGACTTACAAATGCTCTGATGCAGCGTTTTGTGAGTACATAACCTATTAACACTACTGTACAAGTTTGGTAAGATTACTTGCACGTTTAGTGGTGCAATTTACGAGATACATCACATGTACCATTCACTCCTGTAACAAGCATTTCGAAAAACTCTAATATCTCCATAAATGTTCGACTAAGGTAAAAAAAACTTTGGATGGGGTATTTAGATGGGCTTCGGAGTGCATAGCAATGAAGTCAATTCTACTCCGAACCATCCCTTTAAGTGCATGGCACTGTGGCCATCTTAACATTTTACAAAGTTTAAGGTAGCAATGTGGTCGCTCAGTTTTTCTAGATTTGATTTAATTGTGGAAAAGATTTGAACGACGAAATCAAGTGCTACGCACATGTATTGGCCATGACTTAATTGCAAATACAAGTAAAATTACAAGCTCCCATTCCATGACTAGTAAAATAATGGCAACTTACTGTCTATAATACTGAACATGGTTCTTTTCAGAGTAGCACGTGCTTCTTGTTTGACAGGTGTCAGCGTTAATTAGTGATGAGTTAAGTTTTTAAAACTATAGCCTTTAATGTTGAAAATGTACCAGGAAACTCCTCTGATGAGTTACCAGAGTAAGCCTACACTCTTAAAAATAAAGGTGCTTTAAAAGGTTCTTCACAGCGATGCCGATCCAAGTGGATGCTGCACACTGGTTGTGGTGTGGTGCATCCCCCCCATATGACTGTAAAGCGCTTTGGGTGTACGACAATACACATTGAAAGCGCTATATAAATGCATCATTCATTCATTCATTCATTCAAGAACCACTCAGTCAAAGGTTCTTAAAAAAGAACCATCTCTTTCTTACCTTTTCATAATCTAAAGAACCTTCTTTCACCACAAAAAAAGCTTTTGTGAAACAGAAAGGTTCTTCAGATGTTAAAGGTTCTTTATGGAACCATTTAGACAAAAAGGTTCTTCTATGGCACCGTGAAGCACCGTTATTTTTAAGAGTATATGTGCTGGGGCTCAGCCCCGGATGGCCCCGGTCCATTATAACCCCTGCTTTAAATCAACATCATGCTGTTTAAGAAGTTCTTTATAAGTGTTGATTTAATTGAACAGGGCTGGCAGTGATCAGGCCTGGTTGCATGTAGTACATCTGAACCCCATAATTGCAGTTTCATAGATTTAGGAATTAGTAACTACAGGGACAAATACAATTTCACACAGCTCATTTTGTATTAGATACTATGATTATCCAAGTTTCATGTTTTGTTTTTTGCCTGTGAAAAATGTTTTATTCACTTTATACTTAAATTGTTTTATGTCAGGTTAATGATGTTTTCTAAAGGCTGTGACACACCAAGCACAAGTGTTGTCGCCTCACATCAGCAGCATCTTGACCATAAAATTGCACTTGAACACACCACTTGGACTACAGCCGACTGCAAACTAACACATGCATTCTGCACAACTGCACTGACGTGTGAAACACACCAAACAAACTAGCCTAAAAATGTCCTGACCCCCACGCCTAAAACGTCTAGGTTACGTATGTAACCCCTGTTCCCTGAGGACAGGGGACGAGACGCTGCGTCCTGGTGGACACTTTGGGAACTGCCTTCAGCATGACCGGTTCTGAAACAAGCTATAGAACAACGACAGTGAACTTGACACTGTCCGGCGCCAGCCTATGACATCATCAACAGGCGCCTGCTAGTATAAAAGCAGGTGCCTGAGAGCACAACACCATCTTTTTGTCGGACGGAGGTCTGAGCAGGGCCCGAGGCATGGCAACGAGACGCAGCGTCTCGTTCCCTGTCCTCAGGGAACAGGGGTTACATACGTAACCTAGACGTTCCCTTCCGGAGGGAACTCTACGCTGCGTCCTGGTGGACACTTTGGGAACGTTTATACCAACACCGCCATGCCGAGGGATAGGTGATCAAACTGACTGAATGATGAGTCAAGAAGGAAAATCACCCCTGCTTCAGCGAGAGTCGCTGGGGCCCAGTGACCTGCCACGGCTAGCTCGGCTACCTGTGCACGCAACTCTCAAGCGTGGAGGCCTAGAGGAAGCCTACTACACTTTAGCTCTCTAAGTGAAGGAGCTCATAAACGCCCTGACCATAAGGGGCGGAGTTTAGGGAATGGAGGTCTCAGCAGAGCGAATGTCTGCTCTAGGGACCTGACAACATTCAGTGCTAACAGGTATAGGTGGCTATACTCGACACTGGGGGTATTCAGTGAGGCTGAATAGCCTGTGCAACCAGAACTACCCGAGTGGAGCGTATGCTCAGAGGGAATCTACAAAGTGGAGGTCTCATGACCTAACTACACTTGACACTGACAATGGTCTGTGAGGCTGAATAGCCTGTGCAGCAGGCCTGTCTAAGTGGAGATTTCTGAGGAGTGGAGGCTTCGCCGAAAGGAAGCCTGGCAACACTCTGTGCCTTCCAGAGTGCAACTCTAAGAATGGAGGTGCCGCGGCACTTCTACACTCAAAACCTGGGGGTAGTCAGTGATGCTGAGTAGCCTGAGCAGCAGAACTACCTACAGGGAGTTCAGAGGAGTGACTGCTTCAAAGGAAGCCAGGAAAGCACTCTGTGTCTTGCAAAGGAAAACTCTAAAAGTGGGGGTCTCGTGACCCACTTCACTTCAACACTGAGGGTAGACAGCGAGGCTGAATAGCCTGTGCAGCAAAACTACCTGAGTGGAGTTTCTGCAAAGTGGTGGCTTTTGGTAAAAAGAAGCACCCAGCAGAGGACGACTCTAAGGATGGAGGTCCGTGACCTATCTACACCCAACACCAGAGGTGGTCCGCGAGGCTGAATAGCCTGTGCAGTCGGACCGCCTATTTCTAGTGAATCTCTGGAGGCAACGAAGGACTCTGAGTGAGGTTAGCAATGATCTGCGAGCAGCAGAAGGACTCTAAGAGTGGAGGTCCCAAGACCTACTACACTTCAACACTGCAGGTGTTCATCGAGGCTGAATAGCCCATGCGACAGTACTACCTGAGTGGAGTCTGGAAAGTGGAGGCTTTCAAGGAGGGAGCCTAACACACCTCCGTGCTTAGCAAAGAAGAACTCTGAGAGTGGAGGTCTTATGACCTATCTACACTCTAATCCTGAAGGTCATCCGCGAGGCTGACTAGCCTGTGCGACAGAATTACCTTCGTTTTGGAGCTCTTCTGGAGAGTGGAGGCCTGAAAGGCGTCGACACTCAATCCTGCTAGCAGTGCTATCTGGATTGGAGTTGGAAAACTAAAAGGTTTTTTGAAAAAAACAACTCAGAAGATGGACACGGAGGAATGCCCTGCGTGGTCCATACCGTATAGGATTTCAGAAAGGAACCTGCCTTTACGGGAGGAACCTTACCATAAGTATGGATTTTAGTGAAGTGCCTAAGTAGTGCACTTACCACTCACGTGGATTTTAGCGAGTGCTCAAAGACTTGCGTGAGCAAACACCACAAATGTGGTTTTGAATGGGTGCCCTGAGCATAGCGAGGATCACCAGATTTGCAGTCTCTAGGCGATAGCAGAGCCTGAAAGCGGAGCTTCTGGAGAGGGGAGGCTTCAGCAGAAAGACTCTCTAAAACGAGAGGAGGCCTACGACGCTCTCCCTAGGGAAACTCTTCAGAGTGGAGGCCTCAGGAAACGCTCTAGGCGAGGGGAGGCCTGACTACACTCGACGCTCAAGAAAAGGCAGATACTCACAGTCAGCGCCAATAATGAAAAATTCTCATTTATCATCTAGCTCTGTGTAGTGGAGGCTCCGAGACTACATCTCCAGGGAGAGAAGCCTACAACACTAGTTTTTGGTGAGTGGAAGACTGCACTTCCCCCAAAAAATAGTCAGCGAGGCACTCATGGGCCTGCTAGCTGCTATAACTGTGAGAGTGAAGGTCTCAGTACTGTTGGCTGTGACAGAGGGGAGACCTATTACACTGTGCTTATCAAAGGAGTTGAAAAAACTTAAAGGTTTTGGAACCAACTCGAAGAATGGGCACGGAGGATTATCCTGCGTGGTCCAACCCATGAGGGATTTGAAGAAGGACCCTGCCTTTACGGGAGGGATCCTTACCATAAATATGGATTTTAGTAAAGTGCCTATTTTTGTAGTGCACTTACCACTCGTGTGGATTTTAGGGAATGCTCAAAACCATTGTGTGAGCAAACACCACTAACGTGGTTTTGAGAAGGTGCTCTAAGCGTTTCGCGAGGAAGACACCTGTATTATTCCCGGGCGATAGCAGAACCCGGAAGCGGAGCTTTCAGTGAGGGAGGCTTTAATGGTTACAAGCTCTCTCGAACGTAACAAGCCTGACGACGCTCAACTGAGGAAGCTCTATCGAGTGGAGGCCTTGGTATACACGCCCTCTCAGGAAGGGAGGCCTTACTACACTCAACGCTTGTAGTGACAGGTCCATGAAAAGAATTAACAAGCTGCCTTAACCTTGTGTTTTCCCGGCCTGTATTTCTGGGAAGTGGAGGCTTAACAGAAACACCTCACATAGAGGGAGCCTGGCAACACTCGACCCAGTAAAAAGCTCTCCTGAATGGAGGTCTAAGAATGACCTGGCTACATTCAGCGCTAAGAAGTATTATCTTTATATGTCTCTCTTTACAGAGGACTTCACAGAGAGGAGGCCTCCTAGGCCTGCTACACTCAATTCTGGCGGATTGGCTGTCACAATGCCAGAAGGTAATTTAGCGAGGCCCAGAATGGGGCCTGACAGCCAAATATATAAGATTTCTACTTCAAAGCGGGGCTTTTTAAAGAGAGCGGAGGCTTCAGTAAAACATCTCTCTCAGAGAGGGAGCCTTGACGACGCTCTATTCACCCTAGTACACAAACTCCTAGGAGTGGAGGTCTCACATATGTGTATATGAAATACACAGGGAAGGTACCTGACTACACTCATGCAAGAAGAGTATTACTCTTAGCAGGGTTTGAGTGAGCGGAGGCTTCAGCAGAGCGATTTCTCGCTTGAAGCAGCTTGACAACGCTCAAGAGGGTTTTTTTTTTTTTTTACATATTCTCGCATGTATATGTATGTTGGATCATGTCTATACCAAGCTCACTCTAGCGGAGGTTTCAAAACCTGACAACGCTTAACCCACGAGGGGATTTCTACGAGTGGAGGTCTTACACACTGTTTTCTTTTATAAAACGAGGGGAGACCTGGCTACACTCGCCACTTGGTGGCAGTAGAACTCAAGAGGAGCTCGAAAACTGCAATAGCAATCACCCAAGCGGAGCTGGTAGACAAAAGAAAACATACACTACACGCTTGAATATTTTATTAAAGTGTCTTTACTGTTCACGTACCGGGCCAACAGATTGAGCCTCAATCTCATCATTGGCCCAGCCCCAGAGTCTTTGGTAAGGGGAAAAAGGAGGGGCAGGTAGCCCCACACTGGCGACCTGGCCTCGTCTCTGGCCCTTGGACCAGGACGGGCCTGGTTTCCCCCCGGTGTTCAGGTGGAGGCGTGGACCGGCGAGGGATGCAAAACCCCGGGGCTCGGTCCAGATCTTTCAGCAGATCAGCCTGGTACGCCTCTGCAACACTACCATCGTGTGCAGAGGAGCACCGGCCTGACCCACTGCCGCATATGTGCCTTTGGAGCCTTCAGGGTCGATGTCCCTCGCTCTGAGAGATAGTTCGCAAACGTCTGCTCAGTGAGAGGCATCGTCACATATCCGCGCCCATGCATTCCCTCGACATCAGCATGATTCACATGCTGATGCCTGTGAATGCGGGCTGAATATGGCCTGTCCCATTCCCTCTCGATCTCTTATGCAGATCAGGAAGGAATGGGAGGCTCACAGGAGTTGGCTTTGTCATGGCCGGGAAGAAGCCGCTCGTCTAGTCTGCCTAGGGCGGCCTTTTCCCTGGCGGGCTTCCACAGAAGGGGTAGCCGCGCGGTCCATAACAGACATCAACGCTCCATATGCGGGGCAAGGAGGCTGCATGGGCTCAAAAAAGAGCTCATCTTGTTCCATTTCAACCTCTTGCTCGCCCTGGCTTGAAGCCAAAAGAGCACTCGCTGCAGGACCGGAGGATGTGAGAGACAACACAGCCTCCGCTAGCAGCGCATTCTCGTCTCCGGCTGACGTGCGCGAGAGATTAAACGCTCTCTCAAGCTCGTCAGCCAGCTCCACCTGTGATCCCCGCGATCTCAGCCGCCGGGCAGCCTCAGCCGCCGCGGGACCCGAGCCGCATGGGGCGGATGGATGTCCCAATTCCCTCGAGAAAAGAGACGGACGAGAACGGAGTTTCTTCAAAGTGAAACTTTGCTCTTTCTAGAGCAGAGCGCGCGTGCTCTTACACCTAAACACACCAAACAGAGGTCGTGTGCATCATCAGGTGTCAGATTACTCTGACACGGATCCGCACACTTCCTAAACAGTTTTACTCTAGGCATCGCTGTACTCACTCGTTTAGAACAGAGGAATCTGAAGACAAAAAGATGGTGTTGTGCTCTCAGGCACCTGCTTTTATACTAGCAGGCGCCTGTTGATGATGTCATAGGCTGGCGCCGGACAGTGTCAAGTTCACTGTCGTTGTTCTATAGCTTGTTTCAGAACCAGTCATGCTGAAGGCAGTTCCCAAAGTGTCCACCAGGACGCAGCGTAGAGTTCCCTCCGGAAGGGAACTAATAAAGTTTTTAATCACATGATGAGTTTTAATTAGTTTGTGATCATGGTGTTTGTATCATTGCTTGTGGTTCTCATTATATTCATGAGGACATTTGGCACTTAGACTTGGCATTTAGACACTTTCGCATGCTGTCACCCTTTATCAGTTAAATAGCTTCGGAACTAAAACATCACTAGAATTACAAGAATAGCAATGTGACTACCTCTTCACTGAGAAATGTTTAAATAGCTATGCTATTTGTAGAAACAAGCCCACAGCCAGAGTGAGAAGCGTGTTTCCACCCCAGAGTAAAAAAAAGCTAACTGTGATTTGATTTTTTTTTATTCTCAAAGTTGCTACTATTTCTTATAATAATGACTTTCAGTTTCACAAATCTTACTTTTTTATCTCACAATAAGCTCATTTTCAATCTGAGCTAGACTTCAATTTATGTTATGCACAACAAACTTTCGTATTCTGTAAAAAATGTATTAAATATGTTAAATGAATAAAACATTGTGCACTAATCTACACTATTTTAATGTTGCTGTGTGATGTACATGCTAAATATCACGTTATTGTGGTCTCCTTAACCTGAGTCTGTTTAACCCTCTGGTGTTGAAGACCCCACCGCTGCGGTCTGTCTCTTTTTTTTTTTTTTTTTGATGACCGTGAAAAGAACTGAATACTCCTTATTTTTCATCATACAAATAAGAATAAGATATTGTTTGAAATATATGTAAAGCTTGAAATATCTACGCTTAAATGAAGTCACAACAACAAATGTTTTCTAATAAAGTAATTCGTATGATACCAACACAAGCTCCAGTTGTTCCCGTCATCCACATGAGACGCACGGACATGTAGGTAAACACCCACATATCTTCCATAAACAAATAATGGCCATTTTTATATTAGGTGGCCTGCTGTGTACTTACATTTAAATGAATCATTTGATAAAATGCATTTATTGTGTATATACATGTTTTTACATTGTGCTTATATAAAAAAAATGTATAATTACAGTCGTGGCCAAAAGTTTTGAGAATTACATAAATATTGGAAATTGGAAAAGTTGCTGGTTAAGTCTTTAGACAAATAGACAAATGTGTGTATTTTACAAACTCTAAATGTCTCCTTTTACTAGTACTTATGTGTATTTAAATGTCTGAAACCTAAAATAAGCATTATGTGGTTAAAACACTGCATAGTTGTGCATAGATTATATGACAAGCGCAAAGCTCATCCGTCTCTGGCTCAGTGCCAACCATCGCGCCAAAGCGCAGTTTGAATTTTACAGTTGCGTGACGTCACCGAACGTTCTAAATCCCATATGTGGGACCGTATTCCCAGGGGCACAGAAATGTGGGACCGTACCGCTCAGAGGGTTAAAAGGAGGGTGATGCTTGAAATCATTGTTCTTCCATTGTTAACCACGGTGACCTGCAAAGAAACGTGTGCAGCCATCATTGCATTGCATAAAAATGGCTTCACAGGCAAGGATATTGTGGCTACTAAGATTGCACCTAAATCAACAATTTATAGGATCATCAAGAACTTCAAGGAAAGAGGTTCAATTCTTGTTAAGAAGGCTTCAGGGCGTCCAAGGAAATGTCCAGCAAGCGCCAGGATCGTCTCCTAAAGAGGATTCAGCTGCGGGATCGGAGTGCCACCAGTGCAGAGCTTGCTCAGGAATGGCAGCAGGCAGGTGTGAGCGCATCTGCACGCACAGTGAGGCCAAGACTTTTGGAAGATGGCCTGGTGTCAAGAAGGGCAGCAAAGAAGCCACTTCTCTCCAAAAAAAAAAAAACCATCAGGGACAGACTGATCTTCTGCAAAAAGTATGGTGAATGGACTGCTGAGGACTGGGGCAAAGTCATATTCTCAGATGAAGCCTCTTTCCGATTGTTTGGGGCATCTGGAAAAAGGCTTGTCCGGAGAAGTAAAGGTGAGCGCTACCATCAGTCCTGTGTCATGCCAACAGTAAAGCATCCTGAGACCATTGATGTGTGGGGTTGCTTCTCATCCAACGGAGCGGGCTCACTCACAATTTTGCCCAAAAACACAGCCATGAATAAAGAATGGTACCAAAACACCCTCCAACAGCAACTTCTTCCAACAATCCAACAACAGTTTGGTGAAGAACAATGCATTTTCCAGCACGACGGAGCACCGTGCCATAAGGCAAAAGTGATAACTAAGTGGCTCGGGGACCAAAACGTTGAAATTTTGGGTCTATGGTCTGGAAACTCCCCAGATCTTAATCCCATTGAGAACTTGTGGTCAATCCTCAAGATTCGGGTGGACAAACAAAAACCCACTAATTCTGACAAACTCCAAGAAGTGATTATGAAAGAATTGCTATCAGTCAGGATTTGGCCCAGAAGTTGATTGAGAGCATGCCCAGTCGAATTGCAGAGGTCCTGAAAAAGAAGGGCCAACACTGCAAATACTGACTCTTTGCATAAATGTCATGTAATTGTCGATAAAAGCCTTTGAAACGTATGAAGTGCTTGTAATTATATTTCAGTACATTACAGAAACAACTGAAACAAAGATCTAAAAGCAGTTTAGCAGCAAACTTTGTGAAAACTAATATTTGTGTCATTCTCAAAACTTTTGGCCACAACTGTACATCTGTAATTAATTTCTGTAACATTTATAATGACCCTGTTGACCCATCCTTTACACCTTAACCCACCCTTAAACCTATCCATACCACCAAACCTGTCCCTAACCTTACCCATATCCAACCTCAATAGCAGCAAAAGTGATTTGCTATATGTTATGAACACAATAAGTAGGCTACATTGTACTTATTTTTTGATGTAAGTATGGTAGTTAAGGCCACCTAATATACAGTGGGACCCCAGAATTTACCTCAGTAGAAGAATGCAACACAATGCGATCTGCAGTATTGTTGGTCCTATGACTGAGAAAGGGCCTACTTGGATGAAAACAACTTCAGTGAGCTCAATTATAGTAACGCCACATTTTATTGTCAGTAACAGTAATGGCGTTGTAATGTTACTGAAAAAATTAATGGCGTTAGTAACGCTGTTTATTTACGATGCATAATTCACGAGTTCACACTCTCATATAATGTGAAAAGGCAAAATGGTAAGCATTTTTTGGCGTGCTGTCCGAGGGGAGGGCTCCGAGCTCGGGACGGAGCCCGAACCCGGAGAACTCCCCCCCCATCCCGAACTGGGATGACTTAAATGGAGAGTGAGGTGTTGGGGTGGGGGTGGGATGCTGGAAAACCGTCGTGGAACGGAGGTGAGCTGGCTGTATTTATGTACCCATTGAGCTTGTTATGGTGATTGGCTGATGAGCTTCACCTGGCCAGGTTGATTATCTGATCATGCTCCTCCTGAACCTTGTTAATAAAACATCATTTAAAAATGGAGCTGTTTTACTCCTGGCTTTTCCCGTGCTATTTTATAAGGTCTGATGATGTGCTAATATTGGTAAAAAATTAAGTGTATACTTTTATTTCTATTTTACTTCTACATTATTAGCAAAATCAACACCCTTTGTTCCATGTCAAAAACAGCTCTGTCCACAGTAAATCATTTCGGTGCATGTCGCTTTAAATGACAATGAGCTACTGCTCACTCCACCCCTCTCTTTTTCTTTCTTTTTTTTTTTGTGTGTATTTGATTGCGCATTACCATCAAAAACAAAACTAATCCACTCTTATGTTCACTTTTACATCACTTTTACATTTTATATTACCACAGCTGCTTGAGCGTGGAGGGCGGGAATATGTTAATAGGTGACAGTCCGTTAGTGGTTGTGGGCAGTGTCATGCTTCTCAGAGAATGTCATGCTTCTCAGAAAGGTAATGGATTTTTATCGTTGTAGGGTGGTTGTGTCCACACACTGCTAAGACACATTTAAGTGCAAAAAACATGTAAAAGTAAATATTGCATCCAATGTCACCTTTAAATGCTTTTTCATTCCTTTGTTTTGTGACAACACATTTTTCAGCAGAACTTTTATCTTTCCTGTTGGTAATGTTGTGTTACTGCAGCTCAGTATTTGTGCTCTCCTGCAGTAAGAACTCAAGAGCTTGTGAAGTCACAACAGCAATATGTCAAACATAATAGCCTAAAATAATTTCTGTTAAAGTAATCACTGTTTCCCCAGCTGTCCAATCTTTTCTGTATTCTTGATATCTATTTAAGCATATTAAATGTTAAAACTTCTGTTCTCCTGTCTGAAAATTATTAATCATTTGTAAGTAAGTGATTTTACAACTTTGTTTGATATTTGTTGCGTTTTGCAGCAGCAGCTGCTGTTGGGGACCAGTGACAGACATGATGTGTTAACCATGATGGAGGTGTGTAGGTGGGTGACTTTTAAGTTGTGCAACTGACTTACAGAGTCTGTAACTATGTGTTTGTCACAGACAGAAATCATCTTCACCTATTTGCACAATCGATGCACAAATAGGAATACAAAGAAAACGGGAGGAAAAACATTGCAGGACTTCTCACTCACTCATACTGTGAATTGAGTTTCTCTTATCTCTTATCTCTGTGGCTACTTGCTTCCTGCTTGTCTTTTCCTGTCACTTTTAGTTAATCATCACTATACAACGTGTTTTTAGCATCATGATTACTTGTTATAATAATTTACTCTTCTGCTTATCACAGTAATGCACTCCAAAATTTATTGCAAATTATTATACTCATCGGCTGTCTTAGGAATTGCCCTCTGTCTTCATGTCTTCCTTTAATAGTAGTTCAGTTTCTACAGCACATCTACGAGATCCTGAGCAGACAGTCAGACAGTTTGCACTCATTTACAGACCTTAAACTGAGTGTCCTGTTATGGCGAATGTTTCTGAATGGCAAACCAGGATTCTTCATCTGGATCTCTGTGTCTTTATTATTCTCCTGACTCATGCAGGTACTTATTTAAGATAAACATTTTTTCCCCTCCTCACTTGTTTTTAGGGCTGGGCGATATGGCAAAAAAAAAAAAATTATCACAATCATTTTTTTCATATCAGTCGATATCAATAATTATCACGATAAATGTCAAATCTTTATATCTATCAATTATAAGGCAGATTTTTACTCCTGAATGAAAGAAAAAACAGACAGTTAATTATTATTTATGGTTTATTGTCAGAACATGACAAATACTTTCCAAACAATGATCAATTGAGGTAGAATACAGATTAGAATATTACTAGTAAAATCAACATCAATAGAATACAATATTATTAATATCAATAGAATATATAAAACTTTTTTTTATAAAAAATAAGAACTGTACTATGACAAAACACTTTTAACATGGCTCTGACTGTAAATGCAGAGTTAAAGTGATTTTTAAGTATATTTATGTCACGGTTGAGTAAGGGAGGTCTGGGTCCAAATGCAGGGAGAGAATGATTTTATTAAATAAACACAAATAAACAAACCAAAAGCCAACACGGCAGACTAAACATAAACTCAACAAAACAAGAAACACGGTCAAAAGCCAGGAACAAGAATACTAGAAACACAACCGAACATAAAGACAATGCAGACATGAAGCAGGAGTGAGAAGTAAGAGTTCTTATAGTCCAAATGATAATTGTGAACAGATGTGAGTGTAATCAGTGCAAATGACAAAACAGACGTGAAGAATCAGAGTGCAGTGCAAACAGCGACCTCAGGTGGCTGAGGGAAAACCCACAGCCCCGATCATGACAGTACCCCCTCTCTAGGGAACGGCTACCAGACGTTCCCAAAACAAAAATTCTGGAGGGAGGAGGAACGGTGGAAGGTGCATCAGGGGGAGGGATGGCGGGCCAGGCCCGTGCAGCGGAGGAACGTGAGCTGGCCTCGCCGCGAGTGGAACGTGAGCTGGCCTCGCCGCCAGTGGAACGTCCGTGGGCACCTCAGCCAGTGGAACGTGAGCTGGTCTCGCCGCCAGAGGAACGTGAGCTGGCCTCGCCACCAGTGGAACGTCCGCGGGCACCGCAGTCAGAGGAACGTGAGCTGGTCTCGCAGCCAGTGGAACGTGGGCTGGCCTCGCCACCAGTGGAATGTCCGCGGGCACCGCAGTCAGAGGAACGTGAGCTGGTCTCGCAGCCAGTGGAACGTGGGCTGGCCTCGCCACCAGTGGAATGTCCGCGGGCACCGCAGTCAGAGGAACGTGAACTGGCCTCGCCGCCAGAGGAATGTCCGCGGGCACCGCTGCCAGAGGAACGCGAACTGGCCTCGCCGCCAGAGGAACTTCAGCGGTCACCGCGGCGTCAGGAACAGAGAGCGCGGTCACCGCCGCGTCTGGAACAGAGAACGCGGTCACCGCCGCGTCCGGAACAGAGAGCGCGGTCACCGCCGCATCCGGAACAGAGAGCGCGGTCACCGCCGCGTCCCGAACAGAGAGAGCGGTCACCGCCGCGTCCCGAACAGAGAGAGCGGTCACCGCCGCGTCCCGAACAGAGAGAGCGGTCACCGCCGCGTCCGGAACAGCGAGAGCGGTCACCGCCGCATCAGGAACAGCGAGAGCGGTCACCGCCGCATCAGGAACAGCGAGAGCGGTCACCGCCGCGTCCGGAACAGAGAGAGCGGTCACCGCCGCGTCCCGAACAGAGAGAGCGGTCACCGCCGTGTCCGGAACAGCGAGAGCGGTCACCGCCGCATCAGGAACAGCGAGAGCGGTCACCGCCGCATCAGGAACAGCGAGAGCGGTCACCGCCGCATCAGGAACAGCGAGAGCGGTCACCGCCGTGTCCGGAACAGAGAGCGCGGTCACCGCCGCGTCCCGAACAGAGAGAGCGGTCACCGCCGCGTCCCGAACAGAGAGAGCGGTCACCGCCGCGTCCCGAACAGAGAGAGCGGTCACCGCCGCGTCCGGAACAGCGAGAGCGGTCACCGCCGCATCAGGAACAGCGAGAGCGGTCACCGCCGCGTCCGGAACAGAGAGAGCGGTCACCGCCGCGTCCCGAACAGAGAGAGCGGTCACCGCCGTGTCCGGAACAGCGAGAGCGGTCACCGCCGCATCCGGAACAGAGAGAGCGGTCACTGCCGCGTCCGGAACAGCGAGAGCGGCCGTCGCCGCATCAGGAACAGCGAGAGCGGTCACCGCCGCGTCCGGAACAGAGAGAGCGGTCACCGCCGTGTCCGGAACAGCGAGAGCGGTCACCGCCGCATCCGGAACAGAGAGAGCGGTCACTGCCGCGTCCGGAACAGCGAGAGCGGCCGTCGCCGCATCAGGAACAGCGAGAGCGGTCACCGCCGCGTCCGGAACAGAGAGAGCGGTCACCGCCGCGTCCGGAACAGCGAGAGCGGCCGTCGCCGCATCAGGAACAGCGAGAGCGGTCACCGCCGCGTCCGGAACAGAGATGGCGGTTGTCGCCACCTCCTCCGCAAAGCAGGGGCGCTTCTGCGCCGTCTCGGCACTGCGGGTGTCCATCGCCGCCAGGCAGGCGTAGATGAACTCGAACCGAGCTGCCGACGCCGCCTCAAAGGACATCCCCTCCGTGTCCGGAACCGAGCGGGTGGTTGCTGCCCCCTCAAAAAAAAATCTCCCCGCTGGACCCATCACGGATGTCTGCATTCTGTCACGGTTGAGTAAGGGAGGTCTGGGTCCAAATGCAGGGAGAGAATGATTTTATTAAATAAACACAAATAAACAAACCAAAAGCCAACACGGCAGACTAAACATAAACTCAACAAAACAAGAAACACGGTCAAAAGCCAGGAACAAGAATACTAGAAACACAACCGAACATAAAGACAATGCAGACATGAAGCAGGAGTGAGAAGTAAGAGTTCTTATAGTCCAAATGATAATTGTGAACAGATGTGAGTGTAATCAGTGCAAATGACAAAACAGACGTGAAGAATCAGAGTGCAGTGCAAACAGCGACCTCAGGTGGCTGAGGGAAAACCCACAGCCCCGATCATGACAATTTATCATTCAACAAAAATAAAAATAGACACATCTTTTCAGCATGCCAATCCCTTTGTGCAGCTGATTTAACACATTTTGTAAAATGTTTTAGCTGTCTGACAATATAAATAAATAAAAAAAATGGCTCAGGGCTCTACGCTTACTTTTCTTGCTAGGAGCACAGTCAAAATTTTAGGAGTTCATTCTAAACAATAATCAAAACTCAAAAATTATCTCAAAAACTACGAGGTGATATTTGACTCCTCAAAGTGATTTACAGGGGAATTTTGTTTTTTATCTTTGTTTTTATCTTTTCATATGTTTAATGAGGCTCAGAGGTGACATGAGTGCAATCAAAATCATAAATTCAGAAATATTAAAGATTTAAATAACTGAACAGATCTGCCAGCAGGTGGCGTCAAGACACTGATTTAATTACTGAATCATATCATTCATTTGAGTCGTTCGAACAGATGGTTAATTCGGGAATAAAGCAAGTGTCTGTCTTTATGAATGGGAAATTGAATCATTTCACTAGATTCGGAAACGCACGTTCCTTCATAAACGAAACACCGCTGTGTTTAAATGGAGATGCGCAGTTATGACTTGTTTCAGACTACTTTTGACGACGAAATAGAGCAAAATCAGTCATAGTGTTGTAGTCGGTCAATGTAAGTCACTTAATAATAACTGTATGTAATTGCTGTATTAGATCAGTATCTCATTTACAATCTCCTTTAAAAAACGATTAAAAGCTGTCACTCATCTTAGTTCGCGATATCACAAAGCTCTATTATAAACAACGACGCTCTCTCCACTGCACAATCAGTCTCTTATTTACACTCTCTCTACACTTTATTTATGAAAGGATTTGTGAGATATGTCCGTGATACATTACTCAATGTTGCAAAAACACGTAGAAACCTTTGAAACTCCGCTGAGCGCAAACACAAATATGCTGATCGGGTCAGTCACACATGGTGCTCCTAAATATTTTTTTACAGTCACACGTACTAATTTTTAGTCGCAAATGCGAGTGAAATGGTCGCACTGTAGAGCCCTGTGGCTGTAAACTAAATACTGCGTGCGGCATCCGGAAGTGCAGGCTGCAAAATGCCTGCGCAGCGTTACACATTATTGAGCGCTTATCGAACTGTCATTATCGTTTTATCGGAAAAAAAAAAAAAAAAAAATATATATATATATATATATATATATATATATATTATATAATTATAATTATATATAAATTATCGTTATCGAATTATCGCCCAGCCCTATTTGTTTTTATGATGCCTTTGTCTCAAAACCAATAAACAGGATGTACTTTATGTACGCTGATATGAGTATGAAGCCCAACAAGCTGATGATGAAATTTTAGTAATTACTACTTTATAACAATATATGCAGTTGATAATGAAATGATTGATATGATATGATATGAATTAATAATATGATATGATTGAAATGTGTTTTAATCGGGCTAAAAGATTAAGCACTGTATGAACAATGTGTTGTGTGTCTCATGAGATTTTGCAAGGTTGAAATTTTCAACAGCATGATGACAGTGAAATAATTTTCAAAGTTTTACCATCCAGTGAAATTACTGTAATCCTGCATTGTGATTTTCTGTGTCTTTTCATCAGATTATTGCACATCCAATCAAGAGCAAAGTATTCGGCAGCACATCAACAAAACAGTGTTTGTGGGGGAAACAGTTACAGTTCACTGCAACAAAACCCAGTTTGATGATGATTTCATTTGGAAAATCAACAACACCATTATTTTTAGGCATGACTCTTACAGTAACAAAACTTTAGCAAAAAACTTTAGTTCAAACAGGATTCATATTGACCCAGCAGCTCCAAGAGAATTAACAATACATCAAACACAAGCGTCTGATGCAGGAAACTACAGCTGTTACCCAGCAGCAATTAGATGGACAATAACAATAACAGGTTTTTAACATGATTTAATTTGTATACTTACCATAAGTAAGTTTGTAACTAGGAGTAAGTGGTGCTGGTTGACTGATATCATGTTTGACTCTTTTGTGTTTGTCAGAAAACCAGATCAGACCAGAATCACCCAAACAAATGCCGCTGTACATCATCGTCATCATCATCTCATGTTCTGGAGTCATTATGATCTGTTTGATCTTCACCATCAGCATCTGCATTCACAGGTGAGAGACAATGGGGTGTTGTTTGTTTTGCTTTGTATTGTTTGTTTATGAATATCCTTTAAATATATATTTTACAAGTGTCCAAACATAATTAGATTTCTATAAATATTGTGGTCTTTCTTCCACTCCCGGAACTTTTGTACATGAATATAAGTCAACTTTTTTTTATTTATTTTTTTATTGGTCTCAGATACATTTTATTATGCAATCATAATTTATTTAGGCTAATTAAAAAGGCTTTTATGCATATGTATTCTATTACTTTTTCCTTACACCAGACTTTTAATCTTGAAACATAAAAATCCTTTATGAAAATATGAATTTGATTTTAATGTTGATCAAAGGACAGCGTCAAATAATCATAAACCTTTTCAATATTTGTGTTAGAAAGAATTTTAAAGAATTAAGCTTTGCATAAACTGATATTCTTTCCATCATAACCAATAATTATGAAACTAATATGTTTGTATTAAATATTTGTTGTTTTTCTTCATGCATGTACATATGGTTAATGAATGTGTTTATGAAGGAGACAACTGTGTTAGAGAGATAAAAGAGCTTGAGATAAATTATCATGACATGTTTTCATATCTTTTATTTTGAAGTTTAGCCATGTTCCTTGTCTATTCTTGATTTGCTTGCCCTCATGTATTCCTGCCATTGGTTCCTTAGTTCAATGTGTCATGTTCTCATTGGTTGTCTTGTGCCTTGTTTCTCATTTGTTGGTTCTTGTCATGTGACCCTCATTGTCTAGTAGCCCTCATGTTTCCATTGTTTCTTGTCGTGTATTGATGTTGTAACCCACTGTTTGGTGAGTCTGTTTCTGTCAAATAAAGTCAAGTCGAGTCACTGTTTGGATTATGTTTGTTGTTTGGATTATCACTGTAAATAAAGCTGCACTTAGGTTCATCATAATAGTCGTGTATTCTGTAATAATGGTCCACTGAAAGGCGAGTTGAAGATGAACCCAAGTGCAGCTTTATTTACACTGATAATCCAAACAACAAACATAATCCAAACAGACTTGACTTGACAGAAACAGACTCACCACACAGCGGGTTACAACATCAATACACAACAAGGAACAATGGAAACTTGAGGGCAACTTATACTAGACAATGAGAGTCACATGACAAGAACCAACAAATGAAAAACAAGGCACATGACACACTGAACTAAGGAACCAATGGCAGGAATACATTAGGGCAAGGGAAGCAAGACTAGACAAGGAACATGGGTAAACTTCAAAATAAAAGACATGAAAACATGAACATGAAACAAAACCAAAACCAAATCCCAAACCCCAACGTTACAGTTGGACATTGTGGATGAATTTAAAAAACGTGTGAGACATTAAATAATTCAAATCCAGTGACAGCCCTCTGCCTTTCATCATTTTGGCATTGTTATATTTTATGATATTTGCTGTCCATAATGAACTGTATCCTGTTGTTCATTCAATGCTTCAACATTGTAACAGGAAACTGAAGCAGATGAAGATGAACTCTGATCTCTGTGAAACAGACCAGGAGACTGTAAGTATATTTATTTACCACAGCACAGGTGATTATTCAGCATCTTAATCTATGTACATCTTAATCCAATTTCTTAATCCAATTTCTACAACTCTGCATGATCTGCACAGGTGAAGATGATCCCTGACTGTGACAAACACACAATAACAGTCTGTGTAAGTCAGTTCAACTCGACACAAACCTACACTCCTCCATTATGTTTACCACATCATGTCTGTCACCGGCCCACAACAATATCACTCACACACTTATTGATGGAAACATGTTGTGCAATCTATCTACTACTCTGGAAAATCACCTTTGTTCCATCTAATTAAAAACGTGTGATTTTTTTATGAATGAAAATGACATACTTGCCATTTCACTTGTTTAATCTTTAATGAATCTGTTTTCATCAGGTCTACAGTCTTCATACAGCTTCATGAACATGACCTTCTCAAGACAGCAGTGTGTGTGTCTGACACTCATCAGATAAACATCTCAAAATCAACAACTGTGGCAACAAAATAAAAAACTAATATATGCTTCCATCTTTATTTAGAAGCTGATGTTGCAGTCTGTGCAATGAGCAGAGATTGAAATGGTTTCACAGACACGCTACACCTCCCCTTTGTGGTTGATGTGTGAAGCGGTATTAAGCAGTTAATTTTGATTTAGCTTCATTTTAGCTTCAATAATACCAGGAGAATAGTATACAGATGTCACTGGCCCCATATTATCAATGAGAAAATTATCTATACATGCATACATTTGGAATATCTGAAAACATCCTAGATACGTGGTCATCTGTCATTGTATTATGCTGGTCTACTGGATTTGTGGATGATGTCTGAATACATATATTATTTTTCCCTTTTTTAAAAAAAGAAATAGTGTTTGTTAAATTGAGACAAACTGTCAGCTGATAATTATTGCAAAATAAACAATAACTGTACCAATGTAAACACATGCTACATGACTACTTGCCAAATAAATACACACACTGACATGAAACATTAATCTGAGTTGAAATTATTTTAGTATCTAATTTAATGTTAATTCAAACTATTTTTTGCTTATGTGCAGTTAATTTGAAGTACTTGTAGTCATGAGAAACATTTTGCGCTGTTTGTGGTTAGTTATTCGGGCCACACAAACATGCTTCCTGCTTTACTTACTCTAGACTAACCAGACCTTCCCCGACATTCTAGGCTGTCATATGAAAGCCTGTAAAATGTATATTTTTATGTAGGACTCTCTGATATGAAATGAGTGCTTACAGTGTTCAGGTTAATGCTGAAAGAAGTATTTTGTTAGTCACATGTGCACAAGCAAATAAGTTGCTGGCTGCAGTTCACTTAATGGCCACCAGCATGACTCACAAACAAGGGTCTCTGAAGTCTACATACAGTCCCTTTAACCTCTTCCTTTTTACCAGCATATTTGATATGTCTTCAGCTATTCATGATCCTGAGCCTGTGAATAAAAAATAAGTTACTGTTCAGACATAACAAACCTAATTCTTAGATGGTAACATTTTAAAAAGCATTTTTATTTTGAATAATGCTACGTAAACTCGCCATTAACCAAACAATAAAGATGTAGAGATTATTTGCAAATTTGAGGAATGCTTATGAATTTAATGGGTCTTATTGGAAATGTGGATGTGTGACATATATGATGACAATTATTGAGAGCAGGTGTTGAGAAGGTGACGTTGGACAGGATGTGACAGTTCTGCTGTGGAAAATGTGCTCTGTGGTTTCACTGGTCACTGCAGACAAAAGCACAAAACTAAACATATCTGTACACCATACATTAACATCCTTTATATATAAGTATTGTATTTAGATCACCTATGTTTCAGACTTTGAATAGTTGATCTTCAGCATTTTTTAAAGAAGCATTATAAAAAATTCAAAAATGTGGACATGATCAATGCGACCTATATTCTGTGTAACTGACAATGTGATTTTTATGTCCAATACTCTTCTACTGTATAAAAGTATATTATCATCCGCTGTCTTAGGCATTGCCCTCTGTCTACATCTCTTCCTTTACTAGTTCAGTCTCTACAAGATCTTGAGCGAACAAGACAGTTTACACACCTTCACAGACCTTAAACTGAATCTCCTGTTATGGCCAGTTTTCAGACTATAGGATTCTTCATCTGGATCTCTGTGTCATCATTATTCTCCTGACTCATGCAGGTATTTATCAACTTTTTTGTACATTTCTGATAAATATGCATGCTGATATGGGTAACATGTCCAGCATACTTTGATGACGAAATAATGTTGTATACTATTTTAATTTGGTGCAGTTGTGGAAAAGTAATGTTAGTATTCTAATATATTTTGTTCAAAAGATTAAACACCACATGAACAATGTATCATATGTCTCATGAGCTTTTGTACAATTATGATTGCATGATGACAGTGACATTGTTTTCGCAATTTTACAATCAAGTGCACTTACTGTAAAACTGATTACATGATCCTATTCACTTGAGATACTTCGTCACCTTAGAATTATAGGGTTCTATCTGGATTCTGAGCATTTCTGAGATATCGAGCTTCAAAGTTTTTGCATTCCATAGACTTCTGTAGATTTGTTTTCTGAAAAAAGGCCAAAAATGTACACAGCTTGCAAAAGAAGAATCAAATAATGTAAATAACTTGTCACAGAATAAGAATATGTGAATAACTAAATTTTGACAAAAATGTCAGATAGAACCTTATATTCTAAGGTGACGACTTGTAAAAGAGTTTGTTGTAGCAAGTATAAGTAAGTTTGTGAGTAGTAACTAGTAAGTACATAATTATCATCATCATCATCTCATGGTCTGGAGTCATTATGATCTGTTTGATCATTGCTATCAGCATCTGCATTTACAGGTGAGAGACATTAACACATTTTCACCCACAACTCTGTTATAGAGTGATGAACTGCTTACTTCATAATTATTTCATTTTTTCTACTTTTTAAACAATCTGCTACTTTTCAAATGCACATTTGTAGATAGTGTCTATTTATCATGCACTGTAAAAAGATTTCTCCAGTTTCAGCTTAAAAACTTAAGTTCAGCAAGTGCCTTAAAATTTTAAGTTAAATCAACTTAAAACTACAAGTCATTTCAACTCACGACAATAAAATTAGTTAAAATGACTTGTACTTTTAAGTTGATTTAACTTAAAATGTTAAGGCAGCTGCTGAACTTAAGTTTTTTAGTTGAAACTGGTGACAACTTTTTACAGTGTGAGTTCACATAGCCATCCTTGTTTTTTAGTTATTTTCAGCATTGCTCAGACATTTTACCTTTAGCACCAACAGCTCTTCACTTCTATTAACAGCTTGTATAAATAGCATCTGCATCTTCAGACTTTCTAAATGTCTATATAGCCCCTGCCATACGTTCACATATATGTTTCATATGTGCACTTTTAGATTTCATTGCTTAACTCTTGTCCAGGACGCAAAAAAAAAAAAATCTAATTAATTAGAGGCTTTGTAATTAATTAATCGAAATTAATCGCATTTTAATCGCATATAAATATTTGACCTGAGAACAGTGAGAAGTAAGTTTTTTCATATGGATTTTTAGTATACCATTGAATAATGACTGAACACATAAACTTAAGCAACAAAATATTGTTTATTTTTGTTCAACCAAGTCCAACAGACCAGTGCAATATTGCCATTAAGTGTAGCAATAGGATACAGTGTTTCCCCTAGGTTTCCATACTTTTTTTTCTCGGTACTTTACCCTACTTTGTGTAATAACGAAAACATTTATTTCAGTGAAAAAATAAATCCAAAACTGTGTGTAATCTGACCAACGGGAAAGTGAAACGTCATCATGTCGACGTCAATGGCGTCAGACCAGGAAGCTATAAAAGCACATGGGCACAAACGATCGGCCGCCCTCTGTCTTTCAGCAGTGCTGTATGCGTGTCTTTGTATCTCTCTGCTTTTTTGTGCCAATTTTGATAGCACTGGACGCATATGTCCATAGAGCTGACATGTGGAGAAAATCTGACCAATTGCTAGTATGCTACGGTCCTTATAAGAAAGGGCTCCCCGCCTCTAAGAGGACCCTTAGTGTCGTTGGATAGTTGAGGCCATCTCTTTGGCTTATGAGTCCTCTGACCTCCCCACTCCTTTGGGGATCAAGGTTCACTCCACTAGGAGTATGGATGCCTCCAAGGCCTTTCTGTCAGGCGTTTCCCTGTCTGACATTTGCAACGCTGCAGGTTGGTCCACGCCTCTTACCTTCGTAAGATTTTATGGTCTTGACATTCGGACCATTCCAGGCTCTGCTGTGCTCTCGCATTAGCTGTGCTGCAGACACACTAAGCAGGGGCTTGCAAGTCTGGTGGCGTGGGTATTGCGTTCCCATAGCTTTTTCGGACGCAGCTCTCGTTTCCGATGGGGAACTCTCCAAGGTTACTAATGTAACCCTAGTTACCCTAGGGAACGAGAGCTGCGTCTCGAAGCCATACTTCCGGCGCCCTGCGTCGCGCTGCTTCAGCCAATCAGAAGCTGCCAATCGTTTGTGCCCATGTGCTTTTATAGCTTCCTGGTCTGACATCATCGACGTGATGGCGTCACTGACGCGATGACGTCACCGATGCGATGACGTTTCGCTTTCCTGTTGGTCAGATTACACACGTGTTTCTGAGCGTGTCACGCTAAAGACGTTCCCATAGCGTTTTTGGACGCAGCTCTCATTCCCTAGGGGAACTAGGGTTACATTAGTAACCTAGGAGAGTTTTTTGCAATTGAGATTTATGCAACATCTGAATAAAGCTTTCCATTGATGTATGGTCTGTTAGGATAGGACAATATTTGTCTGAGAAACAACTATTTGAAAATCTAAAATCTGAGGATGAAAAAAAATCTAAATATTGAGAAAAATCACCTTTAAAGTTGTTCAAATTAAGCTCTTAGCAATGCATATTAATTAAAAAATAAGGTTTTGATTTATTTACGTTAGGAAATTTACTAAATATCATGAAACATGATCTTTATTTAATTTCCTAATCAAGTTTTTGCACAAAAGAAAAATCATTAATTTTGACCCATACAATGTAATTTTGGCCATTGCCACAAATATGCTACTTATGATATATTTCATTGCTGTACTCCTGTCCTTGACCCATGACATTTAATCATAAAATTTTATTATTATTATTGTCAATGTCAATGTCAATGTCAATTTTATTTATATAGCACATTTATAAGGGCATAACCCACCAAAGTGCTTTACATTAAACTACATAAAATAAAATTAAACTAATCAAATACATAAAAGAGATGAAATGCAAAAAAATACAATGAAACAAACATACAGTAGTACAACATAAAATCCAAAAATGCTGCCAATACTCAGGCAAAAGCCAAAGTAAACAAGTGTGTCTTGAGACGAGATTTGAATATTGCGAGGCCATTTGCTGATCGCACAGCTAACGGCAGAGTATTCCACAGAGTGGGAAGGCCCGGTCACCTCTAGTTTTTAATAGAGAACGGGGGACCTCCAGAACCATTTGGTTAGCAGACCTAAGAGCTCTGGAGGGCCGATGCAATACCAAGAGGTCTGATAAATAATCCGGAGCCAGCCCATGCAAACACTTAAAAACGAATAAAAGAATCTTAAAATCAATTTTGTATTTCAAAAAGCACCGGCGTAATGTGCTCACACTTTTTAGTCCCGGTGAGAAGGCGAGCCGCTGCATTTTGGACCAGCTGCAAACGATGGAGCTCTGACTGTCCAATTCCAATGTACAAAGAGTTACAGTAGTCTATAAGCGAGAGGTTAGAAACGCATGGATGACTTTTTCTAAGTCACTCTTAGTGACTAAGGTATGGCTTGACCTTAGCAATGAGCCTTAGTTGATAGAAACTAGACTTGACCACTGAGCTCACCTGCTTATCTAATTTAAAAGCACCGTCTACAGTCATCCCAAGATTCCTAGCATGAGTTTGTATGTAGGGTGCTAGTGGGCTAAGAGAGCTGGCAAGGACCTGGACCAAATCGGGGGACCAAACAAGAAAACCTCAGTTTTGTTTTTATTTAATTTCAGAAAGTTTAGGTCCATCCATATCTTTATATCACTCATGCAGTTTAGCAACGCTTGGAGGGAATCTTTGGCAGAAACCCTAAGCGGCAAATAAACCTGCACATCATCTGCAAAACAATGGAAGGGGATACTGTGCTTCCTGAGTATCGACCCCAGGGGTAGCATGTACAGAGAGAACAACAGCGGACCCAGAACCGACCCCTGAGGCACCCCACAGCTCAGAGGGGCCACTGAAGAAGAAAACTGCCCCATCTGAACCGAGAACGATCTGTCCATGAGATACGATTCAAACCACTTTAGGGCAGTGCCTTTTATGCCAACATGTTGCTCTAAGTGAGCCAAAAGAATTCTATGGTCTACTGTGTCGAACGCCGCTGTCAGGTCGAAGATAATTAAAATAGCACAATTACCAGAGTCGAGAGTTAACAGGAGGTCATTAAAAACTTTTAAAAGAGCAGTTTCAGTGCTGTGGAGAGGCCTAAAACCAGACTGAAACACTTCACAGACATTGGCTGTTTTTAAAAATTCTTGGATTTGTGTAAGAACAACTTTCTCTAAAACCTTAGAGATAAAAGGGAGTTTGGAAATTGGCCTAAAATTAGTTAACACTGAGGGGTCTAGGCCTTTCTTTTTTTAAAAAGGCTGCACCATGGCATGTTTAAAGGAGGATGGGACACATCCAGAGCTCAGACACAGATTAAAATAAAAGACTCAACTATACAGAAGACCTCTTTGAACAGACGGGATGGAATGCTGTCAGATTGGCAGGTAGCAGGGCGTAAGTGTTCAACTACCTCAGTGAGTTGAGATAGTGAAACAGGCTCAAAGTTGACAAAGACAGCAGAGCTGGGAGAAAGAGTTGAGAGGTCCTGGACAGACTGAGGGAACGGGTTTCTGATTGCAGAAATCTTATCAATAAAAAATAGCTTGATGGCCTCGCACAGAGTAGGAGAGGGCTCTATACAGGCAGCATCGCACGGATTTACCAGAGAATCAAACACATTAAAAAGAACCTGAGGCTTATGAACATTTTTAGAAACAAGTGAGGAGAAATATTCTGTTTTTGCAGCTTTAACAGCATGCTGGTATGAAATAAGACAGTCTTGAAGCAGATCCCACAAAATTATAAGTTTGTCCTTTTTCCATCTCTTTTCTGCCTGCCTACATGCGCGTCTGAGCGTACGAGTGGACTCGTTCAGCCAAGGCTCCTTCTGTGGCCTTACAGGCTTAAGAGTCATTGGCGCGATTGAATCTAAAATCTCAGAGCAAAGTGAATCAAACATCATTAAACAATCATCCACACTGTGGCTGCTAAGATCAAGGGAATATAAAAAGGAATTTTTAAAGGCAGCGGTAAACAGCTGAGGAGTTAAAGGGTTAAAATCACGGAGACAGCGAACGGGAGTGTAACCCATGTTAAAATATGACATGAATAAGAATAAATAGTTTAAAAGCTGCATAAATAAATTTGAAAGTTAAGTGATTCATTTAATGTAAGTTAATTCATCAGAGTTAAAAATGTTAATAATGTTAATACAGCAATTTAATGTTTAAGGTTAAAAGTACGCTGACAGAAAATTCATAGCACTGCCCCTTTAAGGGATTAGTGACGCTCAGTGTTGCCAGACGTACGATAATTATCGTATTTGTACCATAATTTTGACCTCTGTACGATGTACGATCAATAATACCACAATGTACGATAATTTCAGAATTTTGTGACACTATGGTCGTTGTAATTATAAGAGCTTCTATTCTCAAAGATCTAGCTGTGTGGATACTACGTCTACCTTCATGATTGTGAGGAGAGGTGAACGTGCCTTACGCATGCCTTTCATCCAATCTTACGTCTTCTCAACCAATCATCGTGGAGAATGGCTCTCTCTCACGAGCACAAGTTAACGTTCCTGTCGTACTTAGGTCAGTTGTTTCAAAACTGAGGTTGTTAGTTTAACAATAAAGTATAGAAAATGAGTGCTGAAAAGGATAAATAGCTGTAACATCTATAATAGCTGTATTTTGAACGTTTGACTCGGGTAAGATAATTAGTTTAGCATTGCAATAAGGTATAGAAAATGAGTGCTAAAAAGGAGAAATAGCTGTAACATCTAGATAAATGTCTTTATTTTGAACGTTTGACTAAAATACGATAATTTTCTCCCAAATACGATAATTTTGAGCTTCTGGTACGATACTTGGACATTTACAATCTGGCAACACTGGTGACGCTGCAGTAGAGGCCTGACGGAGTGAGCAGAGGAGAGATCAGAGAGAACGAACTGCGTTTAATAAGCAAAGAAAAGAGTAAAAAAAAGTTGATTTTGCAGTTGAAAAACATAACTTACCTGGTCGGGAACTGACGGGGACTTTATGAGAACTAATCCACACCGGTTTTGGTCAGGTTTTTTGCTTTGTTTGAAGCTCGGTCGGAGCGAGGATTGGCCTGCAGTGTGCGGATGTGCACATGCACAGACGGGATTCAAGATGGCGAGCCAGACCCCGACTTTCAACGCATCTTTTCCATCGCATCAGTGAGGAAATCTCCTGTATATGGTGACTCGCTGCCAGAGTGGTAGGAGTATCAGGAATTTGTTTTGAACTGAACCGGAAACTGTTTGAATTATTATTTTTGGACAGAATCGAACTGAAACTCTCCATTGAACTGAATAATTGAACTCACATTTGGACTTGAACTTGAGTTTAAGGTTCATACTTTTATTTTCATACAGAGTTTCTATGTTGAATGTGACACGAAATGTTTGTGGTCCACTTTAATTTGATTGTGTAAATTGAAGGTATTTTCTTACCTGTAAAAGAAAGGAAGAGTTAACTCAGGAAGAAAAATAGGGATCCTAAAATAGGAGTAACCCAGGAAAAGACCGGTCTAACTTACATTAGTCTGACAAAAATAATTTAGACAAACTGAAAAATAAGGAAAAAAAGAGTGAAATACCTTTTCACTGATTACAGTTACCTCAATATTAAGGACCTGCAGGGTATATTTTTCTGTTTTGTTTTTACATATTTCATGTGTGTTGCATTCAGTAAAGTGCCAGCTTTTTGTATTTAAAGCAACGGTCTCTGGTGTAATTATTTTTGCTCCCCACTCCTTAGAACCTAGAACTGGTCCAGTGGCGCAGTAAGTGGTGTGATACCGGTGCTACAGGAGCAGTGCTCATAATAGAGGGTGCAGACACAGAGAAGGAGAATAAAACAGGTAGATGGTCAGATAAGAGTGAGTGTCCAATTTCAGTTATTTGTACATCCAGTCCACATTTCAACACAAGATCCAGCGTATGGCCTTTCTCATGCGTCGGCTCCAAAACGGACTGCATGAGATTAAAGAAATCAATGGCACTCAGAAAGTCTCTAACCAGAGGTCATATTTATCATATTTAAGAGTGACACCTGACACAAAGCCCGCAAAGTCCCGAATAAAGTCTTTGTTAATTTTTGGTGGCCGATAGACCACCGCACAGAGAACAGTCACAGGGAGCTTTACCTCGAAGAGTTGTAGCTCAAAGCTGGTGTAGCTGACAGCCGGAGATTGTTTGCAGTGGAATGAGGATTTAAATATTGAATAGTGATGGGTCGTTCTTGAACGATTCGTTCATTTTGAACGAATCTTTATGTGACTCGAGAAGAACGAGTCGTCTCGGGGAGTGATTCGTTCAGTCGCGCATTCGCAATTGCGCAACTATGAACGAAGGACTCAAACCCGAAGACTCGAGAGATGAACTAATCAATTCTGTTTCCGGCTCCAGCAGCATAGGTTAAGCGTATGGGGCTGTCACGTGATGAACGAACGACTCGGACCCGAAGACTCGAAAGATGAACTAATCAATTCTCTTTCCGGCTCAGACTGCGTTAGTTAAGCTTATATGGGTTTGTCACGTAATGAACGAACGACTAGAACCCGGACAGATAGAAGTGAGGGAGCTAATCATGAAGACCCAGGTAAACAATGCATAAATCTTTTGTTTCTAATAGCTTATAGTTTTGTCTTGTTTGTAGTGTGATCAACGTTATATAAACGTGTATGAGCATTACATGTGTTATGGAAGTAAAACGTAGCTTTTTAATTATATTTTGGTAAAATGAACGAAATGACTCGAAAAAAGATTCGTTCATTTTGCTGAACGAGACTCAAAGATCCGAGTCGGTAAAATGATCCGAACTTCCCATCACCAATATTGAAGCCAGTCCTCCTCCTTAGCCAGTGGTGCGTGGAGAGTGACATCCAGCGGGGAGCAGCTCCGAAAAAGGTAAGGTAACCAAGTTTCCGTCAGGAACATAAAGTCCAATTTACGTGAGGTAAAAAAGTCGTTCAGGAGAAAAGTTTTATTGGTAACGGACCTGACATTCAGCAGTGCCAGATTTAAATTAAGAGTGATAGCCGAGGATGAAGCAAGCTTCAATGAGCAGATTATTATTATTATTATTATTATTATTATTATTATTATTATTATTATTATTATTATTATTATTATTATTATTTAAGGAAAGTGTCAAATAATCATAATCCATTTCAATATTTATTGTGTGATTATCATAAAAATGATTTAATTGCATGTTTATAAAATTATGAATAGTAACATGGCCAGCAATTATGACACCGTTTTATCAAAATAATAATAATAATTATTGTTTGTTTTAGTATTTGTGCATGTGGTTTTAGCTACTGTAACACTAGTTGACAGTAGTGTGACTGAAAAGTTTTAGATGAATTATGAATGTGATGATTGATGAAAATAACAAAAAATCTTCACTGTGTTACACTGACAGGATGACAGCAATGAAATTAGCCTTAATCTGATCGAAATGACACTTTCATTGAAAGGATAGTGACAGAATTTTCCATGTGGGTTGCATACGTGTTAAAGAGAATGTTTTTTAAGAAGTGGTTAAGAGTGTTTTTGGTGTTGTTGACTTAGATAACATAATGATCTGAGTTGCATTCTGTAATGTCTAAATTTCTCATCATTTCACAACTAAAGCAGATGAAGAACTTTCTCTGTGAAACAGACCAGGGGGCTGTAAGTATATGTAGCCTACTACACAACAGATTGTTATTCAGCACATATTGTATATGACATCTATTTCAACATGCTACAGTCAAATATATACAGCACATGAAGCACATTTACGAAATCTATGATACTCTGCCACTTGAATCCTTAAATGGGTGCCAACAACTTTGAAATGTTAAACATGATAGATTAGATTAGTCTTACATAATTGAAATTACAAACATGAGCATTGCATGAGCAGCCATTTTAATTGAACCTGTTCACTGAACAACACTTTTGCATGTTAACTGCAAAAGTGACATTTTGTATCTCTGAAAGAGAGTCATCATTTCCCATAAACTCACTGGTTCTTTTATAATCACTTGCATTTTAACCCAAACTGTATGGTGTTATATTTGATATTAACCAGTGATTTGAGACTTAAAGGAGTAGTTCACTTCCAGAACAAATATTTACAGAAAATTTACTCACCCCCTTGTCATCCAAGATGTTCATGTCCATATAGTGGACTTCGATGATGCCCCCAAGTTTGAACTTCCAAAATTATGTTTTAATGCAGCTTCAGCTATAAACAATCCCAGCCGAGAAAGAAGGGTCGTATCTAGCAAAATGATCGATCCTTTTCAAAGCAAATTGACAATTTCTATACTTTTTAAACTCAAATGCTGGTCTTGTCTAGGTCTGTGTGAACTTTAGTTTTTTACCAGTTCAAGGCAGTTAGGGTATGTCGAAAAACTCCCATCTCGTTTTCTTCCTCAATTTCAAAATCTTCCTGCATCACTGCAGAAGTACCAACACACTGTTTACAAAGTGAACATATAAAGAAGATCAAATGCTCTTTACAAAAAAAGGTAAAACAGTAAAGTAGGATGATTTTGAAGCTGAAAAAGAAAATGAGGTGGGAGTTTTTCGACATACCCTAACTAACTGTTTAGAGCCCTTTGAAGCTGCATTTAAAGGGGTCATCGGATCCTAAACTCACTTTTACATGTTGTTTGAACATTAACCCTTTCACTGGTGAGTTTAAAATATTCTAGCAGACCCCCGAGAGTGAGTTTTTTTTAAGCGACAGTTATTTTAGAACGTTCGTCCTTATTGTTTCCATGGCGACGCATCAAGCTTGTCACGTGACACAACACAGACACAATAGGTGCGTTCGAGATGCACTACACTAGCCTGCCGCCGGCTGGCGAGAGCAGCCGCTTGCAGTCGGGGGAGGAGTAAAGAGACGGCAGTCAAGTCGGACACTTATAGAGGATGAAACTGTATTACATACAAAAAAAAGGAAGAAAGAAAAAGAAGAAATGAAACTACATAAGATAAATAAATAAAATAAAAACGTTTCCCTATCATTTATTCTATACAATCGTTTTGCTTTTTTTGTTGATCATATCAAGTATGTGAGTTACTTTAATGTAATGCAATATGACGTTTATTATTTGGATCTTGGTTTTGTAGTTAGCTATAGGACATTTTTCAAATATAAGCAGTTTATTCAGTGTAGTGAAGCCTCTCAGCATCCATTAAAAAAAAAACGGCCTCTGGTTGACCAGTTTTTTTCCCCCAAACTTTACTCTTATACAATAAGAATATATATTTACCATATCGCCTAATCTTCATTTTCATCAATAATGTTTTGTTTGAATATTAGATATTCGTTATAAAGATGGATTCCATACAGGAACTTATTTAAGAAAAAAACACGCAGCACACGTCGTGCTTGTCGTCACATAATCTGACCAATGAGAATAAAGTGTGTCGTCATCAAGGCTTTCGCAGCCGATTTTAAGCAGCTGCAGCGCCTGACCTCTGCGACTGCTCTCGTTTTGCTCTCACGGTACTTTGATGGCACACGTGATCGAAAGGCGGCTGCAGTGCCGATCAAAGTCGGACAAATGATCTTACCAGAATGCATTGTTTTGTAAGGCGGCAGACGATTTCTTGCGGCGCCGCATGAAGTCGAACGCACCTAATAACACTGTATGACAGATACTTTTATTTCGTTTTTCCTTTTTTATTCAGAATACTCACACACTTGCTTACCATGTCATGAACTATCTGATATTCCGATTTACAAATATGTGTGAATTAGCATGTTTCGTCGTTTAAAACCCTATATAAATGCTCTGGATCGTGATCTGTAATGTGAGATGGGCGGCGCCATGTTTGTTCGCGCTGCGGTTCAGAGAGTCCTGTCAGCCGGCTTTACAGCAAGGAAATTCATCCGTTTCTCCCGAAATAAATGCAAGAAAGTGGCTAGTGAACTAGAAGAGGAATAGAGTGAACTTTTTAGTCACTTAGACTATGTGTCTCTAAATGTCTCCTTTTACTAGTACTTATGTGTATTTAAATGTCTGACCTAAAATAAGTGTTATGTGGTTAAAACACTGCATAGTTATGATTATTTAACAAAAAAAAAAAAAAAAAAGAAAACAGCTAAAACCAGTCTAGGCTGGTTGGCTGGTTTTAGCCGGTCAACCAGCCTGGTTTTAGCTGGTCATAGCTGGTCAGCAGGCTGGTTTTAGAGAGGTTTGGGCCATTTTCCCAGCCTGGCCTTAGCTGGTCAGGCTGGGAAACCACCAGCTAAAACCAGCCTGACTAGGCTGGGATACCAGCTAAAACCAGTTACTTCCAGCTGGTTTTAGCTGTTTTTTTTTTTTGTTGTTGTTGTTGTTTGTTTTGTTTTTTGTTTTTCATCAGGGAAGCCTTATAACAACAAAGAAAATCAGGCCAAAATAAAAGAATTTAAACAATGAACATTGTCTGACATTAACAATATATTGTTTAATGTGCAGTTATTGATTTATGACCTGTATATTACAGTGAAAATATTTTGCTATCTGCTTCATCATATATATATATTAGATTATGCCTGCATTATTTAGTTTAATCCTTTTTGCTTCGTTTCACTATCTCTCCTAAAATGACAACACAATTTTCATAAAGTCTCTCCTGTATCTTTCCTGTTGGTTTCGTTGCATTACTGCATCAGCTCAGTGTTTGTTATGGCGCCACCTTGTGTTTTCCTGTAGTAAGAACTTAAGTGCTTCTGAAGTCTTTAGTAACTACTACACTGTCAGTCACATCCACAATATGTCAAATATATTTCTTGTGTGTGTGTGTATGAGAGATACAAAGACACATAGAGCACTGCTGAAAGACAGAAGCTGCCGATCGTTTGTGCCCATATGCTTTTATAGCTTCCTGGTCTGACGCCATCGACGTCGACGTGATGACGTTTCGCTTTCCCGTTGGTCAGATTACACACGTGTTTCAGAGCGGGTCACGCTAAAGACGTTCCCATAGCGTTTTCGGACGCAGCTTGAGTTCCCGCTGGGGAACTGACCCTTATGACTGGTTTTGTGGTCCAGGGTCACATATATGCAGAAAAGGCATTTGAAAAATTGTAGAAATAATTGATCAAGGCAGGGGAAATGTGACAGCTTTAATGTGACCAGCGTATAACAACATGAAAAAGTAGAAATCTGCTTGTTTGATAATGATAAGCTGCCTGAAGAACTGTTGTATACAAATTTTAAAAATGTAGAGGTGTTTGGATGCTTGGAAATATTTGAGGGATATTCATAAACAACACTTAAAAAATACAATCAAAAAATTACACTGGCATTTATGCAGATGCTAATTGTGATAATTATACTGATTTTAATGACTCCAGAACACAAGATGTTGATGTACAGCAGCATTTGATTGAATGACTCTTGTCTGATCTGGATTTCTGACAGACACCAAAGAGTCAAACACAACATATCAGCCAATCAGCACTATGAACATACATAGTTGATGCATTTTACTTGTTTTATAGACCAAAAAATAAATGATATAATAACCTGTGCATTGCATATACGTACGTAAGATGATGAGATTACTAAAGGTAGAGTATGATAATAATGATTGAAACAACTTACACCATTAAGCTTTGGCCTCAAACCTTGCATGTCACATGATCACATGATGTTTGAGGTTTATGGCGCCAAATTTGGAAATAATCAATGATCTGAGACTAAATAAAAGATTAAACCACCTGTTTTTCACACAAAATTATATAACAAAATATACCATAACATATATCATGTTGTCCAATAGCATCACAAATGTAATTCCTCATCCGCTTTAAAATAAATATATATTATCACAGGCATAGGCAAAGAAAATCAGGCCAAAATAAATCTATTTAAATGATGAATATTATCTGACATTAAAAAAGTGTTTTTTACGGTGGCCGAGAGAGTTCAACGCGCTGCAACTTAAGAAAACACATGCAAACTGAAAAAAACGACAACACAATAAGAAAACATCTTCATCAGTTTGACAACACAGGCGCTGCAAATCCTCGCAATGCAAACACAAATATGGAAACGCGCTGCAAATTCACACAACACAACCAAACTCACAAAGGCACTGCAAATAGCACGGACCACAACAGAAATGTTTCAGGGGGACCTCAAAAAGTGACGAACCCATCTGGGACCTGATTATTTGTTCAGTGGATGTGGTCAGAGCAGAGGTGTTGTCGGTGAACTAAAAGGTGTTTTTTTTTTTTGTTTATTACCTTTTTAACAACCTGATCATAACACCTCTGCTAAATGACTGACCAACAGCCACTGAACAAATAACAAATAATCAGGGTTTGTCACTTTTTGAGGTCCCCCTGAAACATTTCCGTTGTGGTTTGTGTGTTGGCAGCGCGTTTCTGAGTTTGGTTGTGTTGTGAGAATTTGCAGCGCGTTTCCGTATTTGTGTTTGCGTTGTTTTCTTAATGTGTTGTAGTTTTTTTCTGTTTGCATGTTTTCTTAAGTTGCAGCACGTTGAGCTCTCTCGGCCACCGTAGTTTTTATTTATTTTTTATTTTATATATTTATGTTACTTCCAATTGACTCTTGACTCGCAAATGCACTTCAAAAGACAGTGTTATTTTAAAACAGATTATGGCCGTGTTCACACTTGCCGTCCTTTTTCAAACTGCCATCGTCTGTTTTACATTCTAATCCTATGGAGTAAACCGTCTTTTCAAAAAAGCCCTAGCGCTTTTTTTAAACGCCACCGCCGGCGTCTTTTTCTGCAGCTCAGAGCGTCTTTTTAAGTTGAAAAAAGTTGAACTTTTTTGAAGAAAGCGCCCTACGCCAAGCGCTTTTTTGACAGCTGACCAATGACAAGCGAGTAGCGGGACCTATCGTTTCCATAACAACAAAAACAACAAGAAAAAAATGGAGAAGTTGCCGGTAGATAAACTAGTTTCGGAGCACAAGGAGTTGTATGATATGAGTAAAAAACTCTATCATATACATCACAAAGAGGCTCTTTCTCGACATTTCTTCACCACACAGCACTACGCTACTGTTGCAGTTGTTGTTATAGCAACAAAAGACGCACTCGGCTGCTTTTTGTAACAGAACGCTGCCAGCTTCTTTTTTTTTCTAAAAAAACGCCCTAGTCAACTTTTTCTTGTCAAAAAAGACGCCAATTGTGAACACGGCCTATGGCTGTTTTTATTTAGTCCATCCAAGACAAACAGATGCAAATATGAGTCTTCATGGGAAAAATAAAGTAGGCCTATGTAAAATGCTACTTTATTCCTTTTTGCTTTGTTTCAGCATTTCTCCTAAAACGATCGACACAACTTTCACAAAGGCTGTATCCGAAATCGCCCCCTATACCCTCATTCACTATTCCCTACATTAGTCCACTCGTACAGTTAACTTGAAGGAGTGAATGAAAACGAGTGAGTGAATTCAGTTGGTGCACGACTCTCACAGTGCATTATGGGTTATCTCTAGCTGTTGAGCGTACATCGGTTGTACACTCGTTTTTGCGATGCATTGTGGGATTGAATGAGTGCACTCGGGAATGTCCACTATGGTTTCGAACACCACTTAAAATGGCCGTCCCCTCAATAGTGCACTATTTGAGGGTATGGGCGAGTTCGGATACAGCCAAAGACTCTCCTGTATCTTTCCTGTTGGTAGTGTTGCGTTACTGCAGCTCAGTGTTTGTTGTGGCGCCACCTTGTGTTTTCCTGTAGTAAAAACTCGAGAGCTTTTGAAGTCTTTAGTAACTTCACTGTCAGTCACATCAATGTTCAAATTTGTTTCTTTGCAACAAACCACTGTTCAATCTTTTTACTCTGATGAATCTTTCTTTGTATGTGATAATAATAAATTATCTGATATATAGCTAGGCATATCATAAATTTGTACTCATATTCTTCTGAAAGTTAAATTTATTTGGTATATATTTTAAATGAAATAAGCAAACAACATTTTAGAAGCAAATACATAGATCGTCTGAGACTGAACTTATTGTGATTGTCTAGTTTTCTAATCCATGAAAATGGCTGATAAACGTCTGTATTGAGATCATCATCTGATGAGTGTCAGACACACACACACTGCTGTCTTGAGAAGAAAAAATCATGATACTGGGTGAAGATTGTAGACCTAATGAAAACCAAAATAAAACAACAGTTCACAACTCTGCTGTGCCATTTATAGTGGTACCTGACTGTATTTATAGTTGTTAGTTTATAAAAAAGGACACTATTTTTACTTTGATGGAACAAAAGTGATTTTCCAGAGTAGTAGTTTGATTGCACAATGTTTCAATCAAGAAGTGTGTCAGTGATATTGTTGGGGGCCAGTGACAAACATGATGTGGTAAACATAATGGAGGAGAGAGGAGTGTAGGTGTGTGTCGAGTTGAACTGACTTACACAGACTGTTACTGTGTGTTTGTCACAGTCAGGGATCATCTTCACCTGAACAGATCATGCACAGAAATAACACATATTGATTCTGAACAAGAACAGATTCATGTGCTCAGCTTTGCTGTAAATATACTTACATCCTCCTTTTCTGAACTAGAGTTGATCTTCGGCCTCAGTTTCCTGGTACAGTGATAAATTTGGAAAAGAACAAATCGCAGCTCAATTCACAAGAAAAGCATTGGTTGATGACTGGATTTCTGTAGTGTGGATGACTCAGCTATACCATAGCTTCAACTATTGTATTATATTCAGTCCTGCACTTTAAGAGCTTTTAAAGTATGTAAAAATATATTAATGTAATATAAAATTATAAATATGTATATAGCATATTGCATTTATTTTTTGTGTCCTGGACAAGAATTAAACAATGAAATCTAAAAGTGCACATGTGAAACATATATGTGAAAGTATGGCAGGGGCTATATAGACATTTAGAAAGTCTGAAGATGCAGATGCTATTTATACAAGCTGTTAACAGAAGTGAAGAGCTGTTGGTGCTAAAGGTAAAATGTCTGAGCAATGATGAAAATAACCTTTGAAAACAAGGATGGCTATTTGAACTCATGACTAAATAGACACTACATACAAATGTGCTTTTGAAAAGTAGAAGATCGTTTAAAATGTAGTAAAAAAAAAAAGAAATGTTATGAAGTAAGCGGTTCATCACTCTATAACACGAGCTGGAGTTGTGGGTGAAAATTTTTAATGTCTCTCACCTGTAAATGCAGATGCTGATAGCAATGATCAGACAGATCATAATGACTCCAGAACATGAGATGATGATGATGATAATGATGTACAGCGGCATTTGTTTGGGTGATTCTGGTCTGATCTGGTTTTCTGACAGACACAAAAGAGTTAAACCCACATGATAATTAGTCAACCAGCTCTACTTACTACTAGTTACTACTCACAAACTTTCTTATACTTGCTACACCAAACTCTTTTACAAGAATCTCAAGTGAATAGGATCATGTAATAACTTGTTAGAGTTAATCTCCATCTTATTGCTGCTGGGTAACAGGTGTAGTTTCCAGCATCAGACGCTTGTATTTGATGTATTGTTAATTCTCTGTGAGCTGCTGGGTCGATGTGAATCCTGTTTGAGCTGATATTTATCATTGTTCTGTTACTGTAAGAGTCCTGTCTAAAAATAACAGTATTGTTGATTTTCCATGTGAAATCGTCATCAAACTGGGTTTTGTTGCAGTGAAGTGTAACTGTTTCCCCCACAAACACTGTTTTGTTGATGTGCTGCCGAATACTTTGCTCTTGATTACATTTGGAATAATCTGATGAAAAGACACAGAAAATCAGTTTTACAGTAAGTGCACTGGATGGTAAAATTGCGAAAACAATGTCACTGTCATCATGCAATCATAATTGTACAAAAGCTCATGAGACATATGATACATTGTTCATGTGGTGTTTAATCTTTTGAACAAAATATATGAGAATACTAACATAACTTTTCCACATCTGCACTAAATTAAAATAGTAAACAACATTATTTAGTCATCAAATTATGCTGGACATTTTATCCATAATTATCAGGACGCATATTTATCAGAAATAAAAAAAAAGTGAAAAATACCTGCATGAGTCATAAGAATAAAGATGACACAGAGATCCAGATGAAGAATCCTAGTCTGAAAACTGGCCATAACAGGACATTCAGTTTAAGGTCTGTGAAGGTGTGTAAACTGTCTTGTTCGCTCAGGATCTTGTAGAGACTGAACTAGTAAAGGAAGAGATGTAGACAGAGGGCAATGCCTAAGAAAGCGGATGAGAATATACTTTTATACAGTAGAAGAAGATGATTAGACATAAAAATCACATTGTAAGTTACACAGAATATAGTTCGCATTGATCATGTCCACATATTTACATTTTTTGTAATGCTGCAAAAAATGCTGAAGATCAACTATTTAAAGTCTGAAACACAGGTCATCTAAATACAATACAGGATGGTAATGTATGGAGTAAAGATATATTTAGTTTTGTGCTTGTTGTCTGCAGTGACCAGTGAAACCACAGAGCACATTTTCCACAGCAGGACTGTCACATCCTGTCCAACGTCACCTTCTCAACACCTGCTCTCAATAATTGTCATCATATATGTCACACATCAACATTTCCAATAAGATTCATAAAATTCATAAGCATTCCTCAAATTTGCAAATAATCTCTACATCTTTATTGTTTGGTTAACGGCGAGTTTACGTAGCATTATTCAAAATGAATATACACATCAGACCAAATGTTTGAACAATATAGAACAAAAATGTAATTATGTGTGATTTTTAAAATGTTATCATCTAAGTTTGTTATGTCTGAACAGTAACTTATTTTTCATTCACAGGCTCAGGATCATGAAAAGCTGAAGACATTGAATGTGCTGGTAAAACGGAAGAGGTTAAAGGGACTGTATGTAGACTTCAGAGACCCTTGTTTGTGAGTCATGCTGGTGGCTGTTAAGTGAACTGCAGCCAGCAACTTATTTGCTTGTGCACATGTGACTAACAAAATACTTCTTTCAGCATTAACCTGAACACTGTAAGCACTCATTTCATATTAGAGACATAAAAACCAGCTACATATGACAGCCTAGGATGTTGGGGAACGTCTGGTTAGTCTATAGTAAGTAAAGCAAGAAACATGTTTGTGTGGCCGGAATAGCTAACCACAAACAGCTCGAAATGTTTCTCATGACTACAAGTCACTCAAAAAAATGATTCTACCACACTGTACAGTTAATTTAAAAAAATCTTTTTCATTTAACACCATTGTGTTAGGTTTCCCATTTAAACAATTGCATTGTGTTAAACTGATTTGAAACAGTTTAGTTTTGGTTCAACTCAATATTTTCATTTTGAAAGAACGTATTTCAATTAAGTAGAGTTGAGAGTAGATAAATTATTTTACTTGTGTAACTAGGAAGTGGATTTCCCCTTCCCATCATGCTTTGCACACGGCTGGATAAGGAGAGTAAATGTTGAAATAAAATTTTATTTTATGCATTTTTTTAATAAAATGGTAAAATTGGGAGACTTGTTAATGTTTAATGTTCTTTTATGTTTGTATTTAAAACAGTTTCTGGTATGGTAGTGTTTTGGGGGTTACCATTGTGGTGAATGCATAGAGCATGTGCTTGGGTTGAGGACCTGATAACATAAGTTAAAGTTGTTTTAATAATAAAATAAACAACTACTTTGGGCATGCCATGGATGTAACAAAGCCATCTTATGGCTAATGCCCAATAAGTTGGTTAATGCCTAAAGTTAAGTAAATCCAATGTATCATTTTTTGAGTGTAGAAGAATTTCTGCCTAGTTATTTGTTTTCCAGTTAAATGTTTTAGATTGAGCTCAACAAGCATAAAATAATTACTTCATAAACGTATCAATTTCATTGAAACTATATTTGATCAAATTGAGTTGGCCCAACTCAATTACATTTTATTGCATGAATTTGTTTTTTATGAGTTGGGGTCACACATATTTATTGGATGGAAATCCTGCCCTCAATTAAATTGAGTTCATCCAATGACTTATTTTTTTTACTGCACATAAACAAAAATAGTTTGCATTAACTTTAAATTAAATACTAAAATAATTTCAACTCAGATTAATGTTTCATGTCAGTGTGTGTATTTATTTGGCAAGTAGTCACGTAGCATGTGTTCACATTAGTACAGTTATGGTTTATTTTGCAATAATTATCAGCTGTATGTACCAATAACAAACACTATTTTTTTAAGAAAAGGAAAAAATAATATATGTATTCAGACATCATTCACAACTCCAGAAGACCAGCATAACAATGACATTTTTACATATACCAAATGTATGGATTTATAGATAATTTTCTCATTGATAATATGGGGCCAGTGACATCTGTATACTATGATCCTGGTATTATTGAAGCTAAAATGAAGCTAAATCATAATTAACTGCTAAGTACAGCTTCACACATCAACCACAAAGGGGAGGTGTAGCGTGTCTGTGAAACCATTTCACATTCTCAATCTCTGCTCATTGCACAGACTGCAACATCAGCTTCTAAATGAAGATGGAAGCATATATTAGTTTTTTATTTTGTTGCCACAGTTGTTGACTTTGAGATGTTTATCTGATGAGTGTCAGACACACACATTGCTGTCTTGAGATGGTCATGATCATGAAGCTGTATGAAGACTGTAGACCTGATAAAAACAAAGATTAAACAAGTGAAATGGCAAGTATGTTCATTTTTTTTAAAAACTCACACATTTTTAATTAGATGGAACAAAAGTGACTTTCCATAGTAGATGATTGATTGCACAACATGTTTCCATCAATAAGTGTATGAGTGATATTGTTGTGGGCCGGTGACAGACATGATGTGGTAAACATAATGGAGGAGTGTAGGTTTGTGTCGAGTTGAACTGACTTACACAGACTGTTATTGTGTGTTTGTCACAGTCAGGGATCATCTTCACCTGTGCAGATCATGCAGAGTTGTAGAAATTGGATTAAGATGTACATAAATGTACAGAATTCAAGAACAGATCCAAAATGTGCTGAATAATCACCTGTGCTGTGGTAAATAAATATACTTACAGTCTCCTGGTCTGTTTCACAGAGATCAGAGTTCATCTTCATCTGCTTCAGTTTCCTGTTACAATGTTGAAGCATTGTATGAACAACAGGATACAGTTCATTATGGGCAGCAAATATCATAAAATATATCAGTTCCAGAATGATGAAAGGCAGGGGGCTGTCACCTGATTTGAATTATTTAATGTCTCACAAGTTTATTAAATTCATCCACAATGTCCAACTGTAACGTTGGGGTTTGGGATTTGGTTTTGTTTCATGTTCATGTTTTCTTGTCTTTTATTTTAAAGTTTAGCCTTGTTCCTTGTCTAGTTTTGCTTCCCTTGCCCTCATGTATTCCTGTCATTGGTTCCTTAGTTCAATGTATCGTGCTCCAAGGGGGTACACTGTAAAAAAAAAGCCGTAAAATTTACGGGAAAACCCTGGCAGCTGTGGTTACCAGAGTTTTTCTGTAAAAAATACAGAAGCAATGTTTTACATTTTACGGTTTTCACTTAAATATACAGGTAAATACCGTAATTTCAGATTTTTTTTTAACTGATATAATGGTGATTTACCAACCTTTTGAAGTACTGAAATCTGTTTTGTAACTTTGCAATACACTGATAACCACCAAAAGCAGGTGGTGATGACAACATCACATGATCAACCAAACCCCATCAAGGAGATTTTAAATAATAATATATATAGAAGGTGCACCATGTCATTCACACAAACACTAAACACCATCATGGTAACACACATAAAACTGATTTAATGCAAAAAACATTAATTTAACAGCATTATATGTAACATATAACCCTAATGTACAAAACTGCCAAGAAAAATCTAAGAAGAAAAAGTTATTTCCACAGAAAAAATCAAAAAAAAAAAATGAAACACAGGGAATTCTGGGAATGTCAGTTTACGGTTATTCACTGTAAATTTTACGTTCTTTTTCACTTCAAAAAACGGTATACTGCCGTAAAATTACATGCAATGTCCAACACAGTTTTTCACCGTATATAGAAGGGGAACTTACCGTTAACCATATCACAGGTTTTTACCGTAGCATTTTTACAGTTTTTTACCGTTAAATTCACAGTCATTTTTTACAGTGTAGATTTTCTCTGGACATTGGTGGGGACCTATGACTCCACCCCCTACCCCCTTCTCTTTCTTTTCGGAATTATTAGACACATTTCACTATGTCTTTTCAAATGCCTAGGTCTGTTTAATTTCCTTAATTATAAAATTTCTAGCACTATTTTCAACTGTTTATTCAAGCAATAATATATAAATTTGTTAACCTAGCATTTTAAGTTGATTTAACATTCTTAATAATTTTTAGAAGTTGTTAAAAGTTAAGAAAAAAGGAATTAGCTTGTACTATATATTTAGGCTAATCTTTTTCTTAACTTTTATTACACTGTAGATCGAAATGAAATTCTTGATCATATAATATCGGAGAATCACTGACATAATTTAGAGTACTTCGAAAACGAAACTATTTAAATCTGTATAAAGGAAAGACAAAATAAATCACAACAAGAACAATCTGTATTTTTCTTCAATGTTGTTTTTGTTGTTCCAGCTTATTTTCGTTTTTCTGGATTGTCTAATTTCTCATTTTTACTATTTCTAATAGTTACTAGCTAGAGTTACACTTACTGTAGCAGCAGCATGTATTTCATGCAGGTATTAATAGGCTGCAATAGAATAGGTGATAATGTTAATGAGGTGAACACTGCCCTCCAAAGGCAAAGTGCAGTAACTGTGCGAACACTGAAACTGAGAAAAATACCTTTAAAGTTTTTTGACAGCTAGCCAAACACTCTTGTTTCTCTGAAACGGGACAAAATTGAACCAGGAGACTTTGCCACGAGACAAAACAGTTGTCAAAAAGTCAATTTTAAGCCTCAATTCAATTTTGACCAAATGTGTAGTTACTGTACTTTGCTTTTGGAGGGCAGAACATCAAACTTGTCAAGTTTTGATACTGTGTTTTGCTGCCAGTGGAGAGCTCACAAAACAATTTAAATAAATATCATTACATTTACTTAGTTGACATTTTTATTTAGCTTTTCTACATTAAAATAGTTGAGTTAACATAATTAGTTGTCAACTAACAATGAACTAATAGTCAATATTCTACACTGTAAAAAGTTTTCACCACATTCAACTTAAAAACTTAAGTTGAGCAGCTGCCTTAAATTTTTAAGTTAAATCAGCTTAAAACTACAAATCATTTTAACTTATTACACTAAAAATGAGTTGATATAACTTGTGAGTTTAAATGACTTAAGTTGATTTAACTTACAATCTTAAGGCAGCAGCTAAACTTAAGTTTTTAAGTTGAAACTGGTGAAAACTTTTTACAGTGTACACAGTGACCAAATATTTTGTATAGGGTTTAAAACTGAAGTCTAACCACAGGCCAAACATGAGCCTGATGAACTTGTTCTCAAGCCATGTATTTGCAGTGTGGGCAGTTGCATTGTTTTGTTGGGAGTGAAAAAAATCTTTAGATAAAAAAAAAAAAAAAAAAAAATTGAATGGAATATACGAAGGTCTTTGAAAATGGAGGACATAGTGACAGCATTTACTGTAGCTCGTAAGCACCATTTTTAAGGTGACAATCCATTACTGTAAATAAGAAGATTGTTCTGTATCTTTAAGGTTTTAGATTAATATTTTGTTAAAGAATATGCGCTTTGTTTAAAAGATAAACTATTTATGTTATATTATGTGTTTTGACTACTTTTTGTATGTTGTATAAATGTATATTTAGATAACAAAGATATATTAGCGAAATAATCTTTTAGAAGGGCCTCATCTATTCATTTTGCCTGGGGCCCCCACTTCACCTTGGTTCGCCTCTGTGCATAGCCGCATATATTAGCTGGTGTCAGTCGCAAATATTAAACATGCGGGTCGGGTACAATATTTTCTTTTTCTTTTTTTGCGGTCCGAGTTGCGGACGGGTTAGTTGAAAACGTCGGTCGGGTTTGGTTTGTGTATACATTGACCCGCGTGTAGAGAATTTCGTTAGCTCAAAGAATTTCAAATTGATCAATATGTGTGTACAAGTATTAGACTATGTTTCTTAGGGGTGGGAAAAAAAATCGATATTGCAATATATTGTTGTGCTCTCTGTCGCAATAAATAATCGATACACTAACGGCCAATATCGATATTTTATTACAACACAAATGATTAATTTACCCGTCGTCAGTGTCACTGTCACTACCCAATATCTACCATTCTGTTTGCGGGGGGCGCTGTTCGAGTAAATAGGCGTAAAGCGGCGGAAGCAGCGGCCAGTGAAGAACACAAGTTATCTTACAACATCAGAGAAGAAGCGCAGAAAAAAAGAGAATTGAGAAGAATGGCGGAAGATAACGAAAAACAAATCAAAGACGCACCCGCTAGTTGAGCATGCTGTTTAGTTACGCCTGTTTCACACATACTCCGTCTGCAGTGCTTATGCGTTGAGTATTTTTTTCCGCACCCATGTTAACGGATTAGAGCGTTCACACTGCACGCGGTTGCTGTGCAAGTGCATTGAATAATACGTTGTTTATTATACGTTGAGTTTAAACGTGAATATATCTAGAATTGTATTAGTGTACTGTGATAAAAGAGTATCACAATGCTGAAAAAGCACGTTTGTATTTGAAATCAAAATAACGGATAAATGGTGTGTTTGTGGTAAACAGCCGCGGATCAGGAACGGACTGCAAACGTGTCCTGTGTGAAAGCAAAATGAGTCCGTGCTGCTTCTGCATCGCATACGTAACACACACGGACTGCATACACACTGCAGACGGAGTATGTGTGAAACAGGCGTTAGTGTTCCTCAAGAAGAATATGCATTGATGAGACCACTGTCCAGGTTAACATAAAGCACTTTACAGTAACTTACTACTGACGTTTCAGTATCATGGTTTACACATGTTAGTTAATGTTCATGTTGTTTTTTAATGTTCAGGCACTTTTATCTGTCTAGCTGTACAGTGTTTACATTTAAGACCAGGAGGCAGTGAGTTATTATGCAAATGCATATTTCTTTGCACAGTGTTGGAAATGTTGGCATTAATAAATGCATAAGATTTCCTTATTATGGGTATTTTTTTCTTTTTCAGTCACATATATCGTGATATATCGTTGATGAAATTTCTTCCAATATATTGAATATCGTAGATATCGTGAATCGCGATATTATCGATATCGTGGGCCACATATCGCCACAGAATTGAATCGTGAGTTACCTGTATCGTCCCACCCCTAATGTTTCTCTCATCACCTGTGCACTGCAAATCTCCACCAGGTCATTTTGACCAATGAATAGGATGAAATGAGTTATTTAAAACATACATTTCAGTCAGGGAAAGTAGTTTAACTCACAGGAAATTGTGTATAATAATCGTCATTAAATATACGCAATTTCCAGTTTCTGATCAGTAACAGTAATAATGATATCGACTGGTTGGCTCGTCATCACGGCAACGTATTTTACTAATCAGAACGGAGTTAAAACAATTGAACAGAATAGGGCTTAAGGTAGAAATATGAGATCGAAACAGTTTAAGTGACTATGGCAATGTAAGCATTCAGCACAGAGAATCATTATATGTGAATATATGGTTGTTTATTAAACTATTCTACTTACAAACGATCGCACATAGACAAACGTACATAAAACACAAATAGACAGAGAACGCGTGAGAGAGAGAGTAAGAGAGAGAGAGAGAGAGAGTGTGAGAGAGAGAGAGAGAGAGAGAGAGAGAGAGAGAAAGTGAGTTTGCAAGGGACAGGAATGAAACGGTTCTGAACAACCTGAAATCTTTTTTTTTACATAAAACGCCTTAAACGCAGCTATCTACGTTTGTAGAAAGAACGGATACTTGCAAGCTTGTTGTTGTTGTGCATTGGTTCTGTATGTGTTCAGTTCAGAAAGTCCCTTCCAGTTCCTTGAGAGTTCCTTCAGACCGCAAGGCCTTGAAGAAGGGTTTGTAGGCCGCATGGCTTTGATTGCAGGCCTCATCTCCAATGCTAGGTGAGCCCCCAACCCCCCCCCCCCCCCCCCATGGATCTGGGGGGAGGTGCGGGTGACGTGTTTTCGAGTCCAGAAGGCAAGAGAGAGAAGTAAGAGAAAAGAGGGAAGGCTTATAAACCTGTAGGTCGTTCACGCCCACAGTTGGACCTTGTCCAATCCGGTTGATCTGAGTTTTGGAGGGAAGATTGAAAGTCTTAGTCTCTCACAATGGTGTTTCGCATGTGGAAGCTGATTGGTTGTTTTGCTACAAAACTTCCAAAAGTTCAATAATACCTATAAAGCAAGGAGTTATTAAGATGCCACAAACATTAACATTTAGGGAATAATAAATGCTGCTCATAGACACCAAACATGATCTATGTATCTTCTCGGTTGACTGAGTGATTCTAAATGTGAGAGTCTTAGCATGCACAATAATTCACCTATTGCGGATTAATGTTTGAGGCCGACATACATAACAGAAACAACAATATAAGAAAAGGTAACACATTGATATGTGTACATTTCTATATAACTGTATGTGGGACTGTATGTCTGAATAAGGAAAGTGTATCTGCATTCCTGTAAGAGTCTTATCTTGATGGTGGGGGATGAGTTGGATAGTGACCAGAGGTCTGGCTCATAGCACCTAGGTGTTAATCACGGAGATAATCGGGAGAGAAGTCATTTAAGGAATATAACTAGTTATTTCATGTCTGATGGGCTCCAGGCACTACATATCAGGTGTGATAATGTAGATGGTGGCAAGGTATGGGTCCTCGAGCTTGTGCAGCAGGTGTCGAGGCACTGTCACTTGTCATCCTGACCTAAGTTGGTCTGTGTCAGGTGGTTTTTATCTAGTATCTGTGGTCTCTGGAGGCAGTGTTTCCTGTGACAAGTCATTGTCGTGGAAACCAATCCGCAGTAGTGTCAATTCAAATCGCGTGTAGCAAATGTCTTTAGGTTTCAAAAGAGCCGTGCGTAGTCTGTTGACATGTGAGGCTTAGACTTCCAAGTAAGATTTCCTTTCAAGCAGCCAAATCCAAAATCTGTTAATGGAGACTCTTGCTTCCCTTGAGCACATGTTTTCACCTACTTTAAAGGTTGTGAGTCTTCGGCTGACTAGGAATCTTTATAGGAGGGTCTTGCGCTGAAACCATACCTGGGTGCCTTCTGGTACCAACTTTATATCACAGTCAGTGGGGTCTTAAGAACTGATGAGGCCTTGTGTTTGTTAAAGGCTTTCTGTGCCAGGTGACACAGTTGTTAAAGGCATTGAGTGGAGGTAGGTCAGCATGCCTAAATGGTGACTTGCAATAGGATAGAGGTTTCGGAGGAAAAGGCTCTTGAAGTAAGCTCTTGTAAGCTCTGAAGTAAGCTCATCGGGGTCTATGACAGTAAGCGTAGGGAGTTTAATTATAGCCCTGTTGAGTGGCTAGGGCAGCGTTCAGTCCGTGTTCAGACTCCGGGTCTGAGAATTACTTAACAATAGCTTGTCTTAGCTGCTGGTAGTCTGATTGAATGGGTCCTGGTCGCTGGTTTCGAGCTGGCATCAAACTTAGCATATTCTAATGTCCTCTGTCACTGCATGCTTGGCAGTGCGCCACTTTTGCGTTGGTAGTGGCTCTGGTACTCTGGCGTATTCTGCATGGTGCATCTTGGGCATACATCAGCAATGACCCCCCTTTGTTCCTGGAAAGCTGGGAGCTGTGGCGGTCTTTGGTTATCAGGAACAAATGTGATGATGTTGTCATCTAGATGCGGCATGTGTGTGACATCACTGAGTTGTTTTTGGCTTAGTGCCTCAGTGTGGTTGGACAGTGCAAGGTTAAGTGTCAGCATTGCTTGGTAGCAGTGGAGGTTGCTTTAGCATAGCTATTTTGTAGGTTGAGCCAGTGTGCATGGGTGTGATGCAGGCGGCGTAGCAGCGTGAGGTGTTTGCTTGTGGCTTAGAAGCGATGCTTGGAGTGGGTGGGTGGGTTTTTGTTGTTGAAAACCTTAGGGTGCCACAAAATCCCTCAGTTTTTTACTGGGCCTTTCACTGTTTTTCCACGAATAGCATGTAATGTTCCTATTGTGATGGCAATGCTTGTCTGGAACAGGTGTTGATGCTCGGCTGTTTCAAACTGAGTGGTGTTGTTTGAAACTGAGCTTAGTCTACTTTGAGTCTATGCAGGTTAGTAATTTTCAGAGGGAGTTCTTGTGAGTTGCTGCGACAGGAGGGTTGATCCAGGTAGCTTTCAGTCGTGCTGTGGTGTCGGGTGGCCCGGCTTAAGGTGTTGTAGTGGGACAGGCTTGTCGTTTTCCACTAGGTACCTGCTCTGGGCGTGTCTTGCCTCACTCTTGGGTCTATGAGCACATGGGTTTGTGTGCGTGGGATCCTTGGTCTGCAGGCATTGACAGTTATAAACATCACACGTGGTGGCAGGTCTCTGTGATTCCCTCTGTCTTCTGGTGTGATTGGCACATCGCTGGATGGCTTGTGCAGCGCAGCTGTTGTCATCTGGGTGCTGGGCTCTGCTGAGAGCCGCTGCAGGTGTAATCCACCCCCCTTCTGGCCGCGCTGTCAGTGTGGACCAGGGTGGAGGTAGTGGATGGCAGATGATACTCCCTTCAGTGTGTGCAACTCAGGGATTTGGTGTAGCGCAGGTGTCATTTTGGTGTTTGTGACACTGTCTTGAGCGCTTGTTTACCTGAGTGGGCAGTTCTTTTCACAGTTCTCCAAGCTTGTAGGTGTTTCTGTGTAGCCCTGGATGCAGATAGGCTTGGTGTGATGTCATGTCGTTCTGTACGTGGGACCATGTACATGACATTAGTTCTGCATCATCGTCATATGTGGAGAGCAGCTTTGGCACCACTTCTGAGTGGCCATTTTCTCTTAGGCTCTTCATGACGGAATTGTTTAAAGTCTTTGAAATACCTGTATGGTATGTACACTGCAAAAGATGACTTTTCAGAAAAAGGGTGTGGCTTCTAGAGTGGGCACTGCTTCACGTATTCCATTGAATGTGTGTGCAACGTTAGGGTTTTGGCCACACTGTGTTTTGAGCCGAAAAGTGACCCCTTTTGGTGAATGCAGGTAGTTCGTTCGCCAGAGTGTAAACATCTGGGCATAGTCTTATTTAGCAGGAATTTCTCGCAGTTGAGGGAGTCCTTGTGGGGCTGTGAGAAACAGGAAGTAGCAGGTTTTGCATTGTCTATTCCAGGTTAAGTTCAAAGCACAGGTGTCCTCAGTGTTGGCCATGGTTGTCAGGCATTAGTGCGATGGAAGCTGTATGCACTTGACATCTGATGAAGTACCTGGTGTTCTTGTAGTTCCAAGAAGGTTCAGTATTCCAGAGGCCGTCTGCTGAGGATCCATGAGATGCCGTCTTTTGGGTTGACCGGCGAAAGCAGTCTGCTCCATGTTGTCTCAAGGCATGTTGTCTGGTGCTTGGCTGTCTTCCGGCTGTCTGTAGAGTCCGCTGAATCGAGCGATCGCTGTGCGGAAGAAGGCCGTAGCATTTGGGTGGTGACTCACAGTGTGATGTGGATATCTGAGGGGAAAGAGTTCTGGCGTTGATGCCGTCTTCCCTTGGTCGTGTCGTCTCACGTAGGCTCAGATGCTGGTCGTAGCAGTCGTGTTCTTAGCTGCTGTATTCCGCTTTGACAGTTTTACTGCTGGTACAAAAGGCTGGGGTCCTGTTGGCTGGAGGTGGAGCTACGCAGATCTGTCTCGTGGTCACACTGGGCAATGTTCTTGCTTAAAAGTCAATGTTTTGCAGACAGGCGTGTATTGTAGCCTACTGCAGTGTTCAGGAAGACAGCGTTTAGTTGTGACAGCTGTCAGATTCCTGGCCAGCTTGCTGGCGTGTGAGGTGTGAACGGTGGGCTGTTAGGCCCGGGAGAGATTTTGTGTTGAGCTCTCCTGCTTGTTCACACTGTTATCTGCAAGCCTTTGAGTTCTTTAAGGTGTGCTGGGTTCAGCTCACTTTGTGTTTCTTTGCGGAGTCATTGCTTGAACTTCGGCGTAGGCTGCTTGCAAGTGGCCTTTATAGGCTTTGGCCGTGGCATGGTTGTCGTTGTCTGCCTGGGGCCACTGTAAAGAGAGCTTCTGCTGTTTAGGAGTGTTCTGCTGTACTGCTCTCTGAGCTCAGTCTGTGGAGGTGTTGCAGGCGTGTCTTGAAGCTTTTCATCCTCTCTCCTCCTGTAGGTCCTTGTCCTCTTCATCCGCTATCTCTGGACATCCAGCTGGTCTAGGCGGTTCTGCGCGCTGTCCTGGTTCCGTCGTGGGTGAAGCTTTCTCCGCTGCGGCTTTAGTCAGACGATCTTGTTGAGGGCGTGGCCACTGATGATCCGGGCTGTAGATGAGTTGATTGGTTCTCTGCAGCTGCAGCTCTTGACTGGATCGTGATCCATTCGCCTGTGTGCGTGGTCGTCCGGCTGTTCTCTGCTCAGGTGCTGTAGTCACTAGATCCAGGGCAGGATGGCATCTTTGCCTTGTCTGGACTGGATGGCGGGACTGGATGGTGACATGTTGACACAAATAGAGAGAGAGAGACAAAGCACAACGAGCCAATGCAAGTCCGTACAGAACTAATGAGCTAAAATGTGGGCTATGTGTTGCGCACTTAACTGATGTCATCAGATGGTGACGCAAACTAAACGCTTATTATCCTAGCCATAACGACGGTGGCAGGTAATTTGTGTGGGTAAACACAGGAAAACTATGAGCAAACTTAATGATGAGTGATTAACTTTGGGGGCTATTCAGTTCATCAGTGTAGTCACCAAAGATTTCACTGATGTTCAGACAGGTTCAGTCTCTAATAGGGAGAAAAAAAAATAAAAAATAAAAAAAATCAATCAGAAAGAGAGGTGTAAAGGGTTAAAGCAAAAGAGAGAAAGTGAGCTGACTGCCAGCCCTGGGGTCAGTGACGGGGCCCACCGGGTGGGGGCGCTATGGAGTCGTCACACCTGGGAAATGGCAGAGCTGAGAAAGCTGAAACAGACCCCCTGGGATGGGCTGAGTTACCCTTTTGGGGTTGATCGATTTGGTCAAAGTTTAAATTTTAATCAAGACTGTTTAATTAAAAATTTAAAATGAGTAAATACAATTATAATTGCTAAAGGGAAAGTTGAATCTAAGGCGGTGAAATAATTAAAATTAAATCACACAAAAACAAACAAACAAAAAAACATACATTATGTTGATTATCATTATGGTTTAAATAACAATAATTAATAATGTAAAATTAAAAGGAAAAGAGAAGGGAGAGACTGACTGGGACAATCCATAAGCGTTGTTGCCCAAAGAAAACAAAAACATGAAATCATGCATAGGTATTGGAAGAGGTTTTAGACAGACTTCTAGCTTTTAATAGAAGGAAATACCTTTTTATGCGGGATTTCAGATTCCACCTTGTGTGGATTTAAACGCGCATCTAAGCGCAGTTACCATGGCGACGCGTTATCACGGGTGTATATTTCTTGTGTCCGTTTTACTGAACACAGGTACATGTGTTGTTTGCAAACTTTAACTTAATAGGATGGTTACACTATTAAAAGGTTGCTTAGTTACGATGCGTGCACATTGATCTTGAGTCAGCCTGCTGACACGAGATTTGTGTGTGCTTTGCACAAAAACAAATAAATGACACTCGATCAAGATTTGTACAGTAATGACGCGAAGTTGTTTACTATATTAAATCTATTCGATGAGCAAACGGGGTCAACCTTATCAGGTAGCTAAGCTGATGGTTTTAACCCAAAGGAGCAAGATAGCTGATTAGCATTGGAATGCACATCAATGGCTAATCTATCTACACTCAAAATATAAACATAAAGGCCTTGTAAGGTGAAAGAGGAAACTCGCTCAACTTCTTCACACTAAAAAAAGGGTTTCTTCACTTAATTTAGGGTGGCTTTAGGACGCTCTATAAAAGATTTCTTCGTTTTATAGGGTCAATATATAAATATAAAGGCCTTGTAAGGTGAAAGAGGAAACTCGCTCAATCAACTTCTTCACGCTAAAAAAAGGTTTTCTTCGCTCAATTTAGGGTGGCTTTAGGACGCACATAAAAGATTTCTTTGTTTTATAAGGTCAATATATAAACTGCAGTTAAGTTACATCTTTAACAGCGGTTGAGTTTCTCTGTGCGAGAGGCTCAAACATCAAGGTGTCAAAGGTGGGCGGGTCCACACCTTTCTTACACATGCGCACAAACAAAAGAGGTGTGAGTTGAGAGATGAGTTTGAATAAACAAGCATGGAGACACACAAATTATTCCTGAGTTGCTCACATCACATAGTTTAAAACTGCCCCGCATTCTAACGCCAATTAATGTAGAGAATTTCGTTAGCTCAAAGAATTTCAAATTGATCAATATGTGTGTACAAGTATGAGACTATGTTTCTCTCATCACCTGTGCACTGCAAATCTCCACCAGGTCATTTTGACCAATGAATAGGATGAAATGAGTTATTTAAAACATACATTTCAGTCAGGGAAAGTAGTTTAACTCACAGGTCTCACAGCAGACTCACCGAACAGCGGGTTACAACATCAATACACGACAAGGAACAATGGAAAATGAGGGCTACTTATACTAGACAATGAGAGTCACATGACAAGAACCAACAAATGAGAAACAAGGCACATGACTAAGACAACCAATGAGAACACGACACATTGAACTAAGGAACCAATGACAGGAATACATGAGGACAAGCGAATCAAGAATAGACAAGGAACATGGCTAAACTTCAAAATAAAAGACATGAAAACAAAGGTCATGATTATTTCATCCCAAGCTCTTTTATTTTTCTAACACAGTTGTCTCCTTCATAAACACATTTATTAACCATACCTACAAACATGAAGTAAAAAAATAAATATTTAATACAAACATATTAGTTTCATAATTATTGGTGGATGGATGATGGAAAGAATATCAGTTTATGCAAAGCTTAATTCATTAAAATTCTTTTTAACACAAATATTGAAAAGGTTTATGATTATTTGACGCTGTCCTTAGATCAACATTAAAATCAAATTCATATTTTCATAAAGGATTTTCATGTTTCAAGATTAAAAGTCTGGTGTAAGAAAAAAAGTAATAGAATACATATGCATAAAAGCCTTTATAAGTAGCCAAAATAAATTATGACTGCATGATAAAATGTGTCTGAGACCAATAAAAAAAATAAAGGTGACTAATATTCATGTATAAGTTCCGGGAGTGGAAGAAAGACCACAATATTTATAGGAATCTAATTATGTTTAGACACTTGTAAAATATATATTTAAAGGATATACATGAACAAACAATACAAAACAAACAAAACCCCATTGTCTCTCACCTGTGAATGCAGATGCTGATGGTGAAGATCAGACAGGTCATAATGACTCCAGAACATGAGATGATGATGACGATGATGATGATGTACAGTGGCACTTGATGGTGTGATGATTCTCCGATTGTGTTTTCTAAAAGATAAAACACATATCGGTCAACCAGCATGCTAGTTACTAGTCACAAACATAGTTCTTTTTTAATAAAATAACATTTTACAATAAATAAAATCATGTAATAACCTGTTATTATTAAAGTCCATCTAATTGCTGCTGGGTAACAGCTGTAGTTTCCTGCATCAGACGCTTGTATTTGATGTATTGTTAATTCTCTTGGAGCTGCTGGGTCGATGTGAATCCTGTTTGAGCTTAAGCTTTTTACTAAAGTTTTGTTACTGTAAGAGTCATGCCTAAAAATAACAGTGCTGTTGATTTTCCATGTGAAATCTTCATCAAACTGGGTTTTGTTGCAGTGAAGTGTAACTGTTTCCCCCACAAACACTGTTTTGTTGATGTGCTGCCGAATACTTTGCTCTTGATTAGATTGGGAATAATCTGATGAAAAGACAAGTAATTTCAATGGATGGTAAAACTGTGAGAATTATTTTCACTCTTGAAAAAATTAAACCTTGCAAAATCTCATGAGACACACAACACATTGTTCATACGGTACTTAATATTTTAGCATGATTAAAACACTTTTCAATCATATCATATCATATCAATCATATCATTTTAAAACAACTGCACATATTGTTATAAAGTATAATTACTAAAATTTCATCATTAGTTTGTTGGGCTTTAAACTCATATCAGCGTACATAAAGTACATCCTGTTTATCGGCTTTGAGACAAAGGCATCATAAAAACAAGTGAGGTGGGGGCAAATGTTTATCTTAAAAAAGTACCTGCATGAATCAGGAGAATAATGAATACACAGAGATCCAGATGAAGAATCCTGGTTTGCCATGTAGAAACATTTGCCATAACAGGACACTCAGTTTAAGGTCTGTAAATGAGTGCAAACTGTCTGACTGTCTGCTCAGGATCTCGTAGACGTGCTGTAGAAACTGAACTACTAAAGGAAGACATGAAGACAGAGGGCAATTCTTAAGACAGCCGATGAGTATAATAATTTGCAATACATTTTGGAGTGCATTAATGTAATAAGCAGAAGAGTAAATTATTATAACAAGTAATCATGAGGCCAAAAAAGGATGATGATTAACTAAAAGTGACAGGAAAAGACAAGCAGGAAGCAAGTAGCCACAGAGAGCTAATAAGGTTGTGGCTAGAAGGGATACATCTACGACCGGAAACTAACAATGAAATTAATTGTTCTAGCTATTAGATTGTGTTTTTTTTAACGTCTACACGTACCCCAACCCTAAACTTAGCCCTTACTATAATAAAAAAACAGTATTATTGTTGTACAGTGTGGTAAAAATAACGTTAGATTGATGTGCGCATGCCCAGTAGCGAATCATGTCTCCCTTCTAGTCTTATAAGAGAAACTCACTTCACAGTATTCAACAGTTAAACATGATAGATTAGATTATAAACTCATGCAGTCTTACATCATTGAACACATATGAGCATTGCATGAGCAGCCATTTTAATTTAACCTGTTAACTGAACAACACTTTTGCATGTTAACTGCAAAAGTGACATTTTGCATCTCTGAAAGAGAGTCATCATTTCCCATAAACTCACTGGTTATTTTATAATCACCTACATTTTAACCCAAAAAGTATGGTGTTATATTTAATATTAATCAATGATTTGAGACTTAAAGGAGTAGTTCATTTCCAGAACAAATATTTACAGATAATTTACTCACCCCCTTGTCATCCAAGATGTTCATGTCCATATACTGGACTTCAATGGTGCCCCCAAGTTTGAACTTCCAAAATTATGTTTAAATGCAGCTTCAGATGGCTATAAACAATCCCAGCCGAGAAAGAAGGGTCTTATCTAGCAGAATGATCGATCATTTTCAAAACAAATTGACAATTTCTATACTTTTTAAACTCAAATGCTGCTCTTGTCTAGGTCTGTGTGAACTTTAGTTTTTTTCCAGTTCAAGGCAGTTAGGGTATGTCGAAAAACTCCCATCTCATTTCTTCCTCAACTTCAAAATCTTCCTGCATCTCTGCAGAAGTACCGACCCACTGTTTACAAAGTGAACATATAAAGAAGATCAAATGCTCTTTACAAAAGAAAGGTAAAACAGCGATGTAGGATGATTTTGAAGTTGAAAAAGAAAATGAGGTGGTAGTTTTTCGACATACCCTAACTAACTGTATCAACCCAGATTACACAGACTACGCTTGAACATCACAAAGACGAGACAAGACAAGTATTTGAGATTCAAAATGATATAAACTGTCAATTTGTTTTGAAAATAACCAATCGTTTCACTCTTCTCGATCATTTAGAGCCCTTTGAAGCTGCATTTAAACTGCATTTTGGAGGTTCAAACTTGTGGGCACCATAGAAGTTCATTATATAGAGAGAAATCCTGAAATATTTCAAAACCTCAAAAAACAGTTTCTTTATGAATGAATAAAGAAATCTTGGATAACAAGAGGGTGAGTACATTATCTGTACATGTTTGTTCTGGAAATAGACTCCTTCTCCTTTAAGAAAGCTTAAATTACCTGTTTATCATAAAATGATTGTGTTGCATAAGAACCCTGGTCAAAAAAAAAAAACAGCTAAAACCAGTCTAGGCTGGTTGGCTGGTTTTAGCTGGTCATAGCTGGTCAGCAGGCTGGTTTTAGAGGGGTTTTGGCCATTTTCCTTAATGCTTATTCCTTAGGCTGGGAGACCAGCTAAAACCAGCTACTTCCAGCTGGTTTTAGCTGGGATTTTTTTTTCAGCAGGTAAGCCTTATAATGACAAAGAAAATCAGGCCAAAATAAAACTATTTAAACAATGAACATTGTCTGACATTAATAAAATATCGTTTAATGTGCAGTTATTGATTTCTGACATGTATATGACAGTGAAAATATTTTGCTATCTGCTTCATCAAATATATTAGATTATGCCTGTATTATCTCTTCTAAAGTCTCTTCTGTATCTTTCCTGTTGGTTTCGTTGCATTACTGCATCAGCTCAGTGTTTGTTATGGCGCCATCTTGTGTTTTCCTGTAGTAAGAACTTAAGTGCTTCTGAAGTCTTTATTAGCCACACTGTCACATCCACAATGTCAAATATATTTCTGTGTTCACATTTGTTTCTTTGCAACAAATCTTTGTTCACGATTTTTACCCTGATGGATTTTTTTCTGTAGCCTTTTTTACCTGAACACCCTGATCATGTGATAATAAAAATGATCTACAGTAATATACAGTTAGGCATATGAAACCTTTATTTGGTAGATATTTTAAAGCATTTAAGTCGCAAATACACATGTACATGCAGATTGTCTGTGCATATTATTATTGTGACAGTCCCGTTCTCAAACCCATGACAATGACTGACAAACATCTTCCTGTATTGAGATGTTCATCTGATGAGTGTCAGACACACACTGCTGTCTCGAGGAGAAAAGATCATGTTCATGGAATATGAAGACTGTACACCTGATGAAAACAAAAATAAAACAATGAAACAAAAACAAGTAGCATTTTAGCTTCTGTGAAAACATCTGCTGAGCAATTTATATGGTCTTGTATATTTATAGCTGTTAGTTTATGAAAACAACAGTTTTTGATTAGATCAAACAAAAGTAATATTCCAGAGTAGTAGTTTAATTGCACATGTTTCCATTAAGAAGTGTGTCTGTGATATTTGTTGGGGGCCAGTGACAGACATGATGGAGTGTAGGTGAGTGTCGAGTTGACTTACACAGGCTGTTATTGTGTGTTTGTCACAGTCAGAGATCATCTTCACCTGAGCAGATCATGCACAAACAGAAATAATACATATCACAAGATTCTTAACTTCTCAGTCAAGAACAGATATGTGCTTAGTAATAACCTGTGCTGTGTTCAGTGTACTTACATTTTCCTTTTCTGAACTAGAGTTGATCTTCTGACTCAGTTTCCTGCAAAGTCATACATTTGGAGAAGAACAGAACGCAGCTCAATTTATAAGAAAAGCAGTGGTTGATGATTCTATTTCTGTAGTATGTGTGGATGACTCAACTATATCAGAGCTTTAACTATGGGCACATTTAGTCCTGCACTTTAAGAGCTTTTAAAGTCTCTAAAAATACACTTTTCACAAAAGTTTACTTTATTTGCCCACAAAAATATTTAATGTGATAAAATTTCCATCTTAAAGATCGAATAAGACGATGACAGTGTATTTTATATATTGTAAATACAAATTATTTTACACAATAATTATTTCAAATTAAATTAACGTTTGTAACAGTGTAGCTTGTTTGCGTCCTTGACAAGAGTTAAACAATGAAATATAAAAGTGTATATGTATGCATAAAATAATGATATATAGATATTTAGAAAGCATAAATGGTAGATGTTATGTAAAAACCTGTCAAATTATTCATCTTCGGAACACAATTTAAGATACTTTGCATGACAACTGACGTCATCAAAATAGTCCATCTGCCATCAATGGTTCAACCATAATTTTACGAAGCTATGATAATAACTTTTTATGAAACGAAAACAAAAATAACTATTTTATTCAACAATTCACGTCACCGTAGCGCCATTTTGGAGAGTCTCCCCTGGACGCAAACAGCGTACCCTGTTTTCTGTCAGCTGCGTCATGCAGGTACGCTTTTTTCCTTCGAATCAAAGTGTAAATAAATGTAGAAAATGTATTTGTGTGTTGCAGCTGACACAGAACAGCATACATTGTTTACTCTCCAAAATGGTGCTACGGTGACGCTAGGAGATGAGTTGTTAAGTAAAGTCATTATTTTTTGTTTTCTTTGCATACACAAAAAATTCTCTTAGTTTCGTAAAATTATGGTTGAACTACTGATGGCAGATGGACTATTTTGACGACGTTTTTCATACTTTTCTGGGTCTTGACAGTGTTATTTACTTGGCAGTCAATGGGACAGTTACATCTCAAATATCTTCCGAAGACGGACAAAGCTTTAACGGGGTTGGAACGACACAGTTTTCATTTTGGGGTGGAATAACCCTTTAAAAATGGGCACAGTTAATAAAAATAGCCTATGCCTTCAAAGATGGCTGTTTGAACTCATGATAGGTAGACACTACCTACAAATATAAATTTAAAAACTGGCAGATAATTTAAAAAGAAGAAAAAAAATGAAACGTGTATGAAGGAATCAGTTCATCACTCTATAACAAGAGCTAGAGCTGAAACTACATGCTTCTTTGGGTAAGAAATAGAGCTGTCACTACCGATTATTTTGGTAATTGAGCAATCTGTCAATTATTCTGACGATAAATCGGATAATTATAATTAATTTTTTTCAATAATAAAATAGACCTAAGTTAACAGTAGCCTTTAAAATGAGGCAATAATTAAATTTGTTCAAATGAAGTATCAAAAGCAAGTAGCCATATGGCTTTTATTGAACAAAACTGTTCAAATTCATAATGTATTATAAACAGTAAAGCTAATGTACATTATGCATTATAACAAATGCCTGCAGAGGGCACCAACGGCCTGAACTTTAATATTTGTTTAATCCTTGTTTAAAGGTTGTATCAGCGATTTCTAGCCTGAAACATAAAGCGTCAAATTCAGCTGACCTTTCATCACGATCCACTCGCTGCCTGCCCCATAAATTGTCTGTGAAAAAAACGCGTCTCTCTGGTCAGCCTAGGGTCCGAGATATGCCAAAAAAACAATCGGCACTACCAACCTTTCCACACAAAAACAAACAGTGTTTCAACCAATCAGCGTCAGGGGTTTGGTGTTGTGGACTTTCGCTCCGCCTCCCTCACATCCCAGCACCAGTAGGAAAGTCCACAACACCAAACCCCTGACGCTGATTGGTTGAAACACTGTTTGTTTATGTGTGGAAAGGTTGGTAGTGCCGATTGTTTTTTTTGGCATATCTCGGACCCTAGGCTGACCAGAGAGACGCGGTTTTTTCACAGACAATTTATGGGGCAGGCAGCGAGCGGATCGTGAAGAAAGGTCAGCTGAAATTGACACTTTATGTTTTAGGCTAGAAATCGCTGATACAACCTTTAATATTGACTCAAACATTTAATTACAATGTCCAGGTAATATTTAATATTTGGCCATTTCTTTACGACAGAAATGGTGTAGGCACTGTAGTTTGTTGAATATGTGGACATATTCAAAACGTGTAAACTCAGGACGAGGGTGTAAACTTTTATTTTGAAATTTGCGATGAACAGTTAGCATATAGAGATGTACTGATGTATTCTCCTGTGTTTGCACAGGGTTATAAATATGATATACCTTACAAATCTGATGAAATAGCACACGTTGGGTTCCCAGATAAACTTTATTATAAACAAACTCACAATCGCATGCAGTTTAAGAAGCTCCACACATGCAAATGAAAACAAATCGAATACTCTAATAGAATCGAGGAATCATTACAGCTCTAGTAAGAAATGTTAATAAAAGCTCTCACCTGTGAATGCAGATGCTGATAGTGATGATCAGACAGATAATAATGACTCCAGAACATAAGATGATGATGATGTGCAGTGGAATTTGACTGAATGATTCTGGTCTGATCTGGTTTTCTACCACAAAACAGACAAACACATGTGATATCAGTCAACCAGCACTACTTACTGTTAATTACAAATATACGTATAGTTGCTTCATTTAACGCTTTTTACAAAAAAAAAAAAAAAATGAAACCATGCAATAACCTGTTATTTTTAATGTCCATCTTATTGCTGCTGGGTAACAGCTGTAGTTTCCTGCATCAGACACTTGTATCTGATGTATTGTTAATTCTCTGTGAGCTGCTGGGTCGATGTGAATCCTGTTTGAGCTGAAGTTTGTCTTAGTTATGTTAATATCAGAGACCTGCCTAAAAATAATAGAGTTGTTGATTTTCCATGTGAAATCATCATCAAACTGGGTTTTGTTGCAGTGAAGTGTAACTGTTTCCCCCACAAACACTGTTTTGTTGATGTGCTTCTGAATAATTTGCTCTTGATTGGATTTGGAATAATCTGAGGAAAAGACACAGAAAATCTGAGTTTTGCAGAAGCTACACTGGATGGTAAAATTCTGAAAACAATTTCACTGTCATTGTCCAGTACAGAAACAGCAATCACACATAAAGTAATACATTGTTCATGTGGTGTTTAATCTTTTAAACAAAACACTTAAGAACACAAACATTACTTTTCAACAACTGCACTAAATTGTAAAATAGCAAACAATAATATTTAGTTATCAAATTATGCTGGACATTTTACAGCATGCGTACGGGACATCCTAATTATCAAAAATCAAAAACAAGTGAGGAGTACCTGCTTGACTCAGAAGAATAATGTAGAGACAAAGATCCAGATGAACAATCCTGGTTTGAAAACTAGCCATAACAGGACATTTAGTTTGTGAAAGGGTGTAAAATGTCTTGCAGTATGCTCAGGATCTCGTAGATATGCTGTAGAGACTGAACTAGTAAAGGAAGAGATGAAGAATGAGGGCAATGCCTTAGACAGCAGATGAGAATATACTTTCATACAATAGTAATTATATAGAGTACTAGACATAAAAATCCCATTATCACTTACACATTGATAATGTACACATATTTATTTATTTTTTGTAATCCAGCCTTTAATGCTGAAGATCAGCTATTCAAAGTGTGAATGCAAATAGATGTAATCTAAATGCAATACTTATATAAAAAGGATATGTAATATATGGTGTACAGATATGTTTAGTTTTGTGCTTGTTGTCTGCAGTGACCAGTGAAACCACAGAGCACATTTTCCACAGAACTGTCACATCCTGTCAGCGTCTACTGTGTTTGCTTTTTTTTTTTTTTTTTTTTTGTGCAGTTCATGCATTGTGTTTACCAAAATAATCTCTTCTTGTTTTTCTCCCTTCAATCTTTAGGCTCTAGCTTCTTTTCCTGTATATTTCTATTGAAACTGAGTGTTGCTCTGGTCTGTTATAACCTCTGGTATAAAAATGTGTTGTAGGTGGTTCATTACTTGTGATGTTCCTCATTGGTAAGTTGTTTGAATTTAGATCTTCTTACATAACATTGCTGTAAACCTCAATACTTTTTAATGTTTATGAGTGTAATGTTTTGTATCTGGGTGATTAATCATACAGCAGTGTGAAAAAGTGTTGCCCACAGTGTTTGTCACACTGAAATGTTTCAGATCATCAAACAAATTTAAACATATATCAAATATTACACAAGTAAACACAACATTTGGGTTTTGAATGAAGTTTTTTTTATTATGAAGGGAAAACAAAATCGAAACCCACATGGCCCTGTGTGAAAAAGCATTTACCCCCGTTGGTCCACCTTTAGCAGAAACAACTGCAATCAAGTGTTTGCAATAACTTGCAATGAGTCTGTTACAGTGATGTGCAGGAATTTTGGCCCACTCATCTTGGCAGAATTGTTGTAATTCAGCCACATTGGAGGGTTTATCGGGCATGAACTGCCTTTTTAAGGTCATGCCACTTCATCTCAATAGGATTCAGGTCAGGATATTGACTAATAAGCCACTCCAAAGTCTTCACTTTGTTTTTCTTCAGCCATTCAGAGGTGAATTTGTTGGTGTGTTTTGGATTGTCCTGCTGCAGAACCAAAGTTCGCTTAAGCTTGAGGTCATGACAAGATGGCCAGACATGTTGCTTTCATCAACGAAAATTATGACTAAATATCGTCCTCAACGAACCTTTATCACGTGACGAAAACGAGACGATAAGAAACGAAAATGCTGGTCATGTGACGATGACTGTAATAAAATGTATAATGCAATATTGTTGACGAATAAAAACGAGACTAAATGTGGTTTACAAAATAAAAACTATGCTAAAAATGTCTCTTCATTTTCGGCGACGAAAACGAGAGAAAAACAAAACGTTATAACGTTAGATAGATGTGCGCATGCCCAGTAGCCAGAGCTGTATCCCTTCTAGCCTAAACCGCAGGTGACTTCACTTTCTCAAGGCACACTCGTGGCATTATCTAGAAGACGACTACAAACAAAGTTAAGTTTGACACAGAGAAATGGACCGATGGCTGGTCACATTTTTTCCTACTTTTTAGTACTGATGGGAAAATTAAGCTTTTCGAAGCACCAAAGCGTTCCCCTCAACTGTATCTAAAAAGCTTCATAACTCGACGCTTTTCAACACGTTGTACATTAATGATATCTTGTGGACAACGGTGGAAAACGTTTCTTTTGCGTCCCAGATGTCAAAGCGATTTTTGGACAGTTTCATAAAATGAATCAATTTGTGCTACGAAAACCAAAATAAATATTTTACTTACACAAAGTAATTAATCTGTAAATAAACTTATAAAAGTGCAAGCATGATTTGTGTAGCCATAGATGATCGAAGTAAAATAAGAATATTGTTAAATTGACTAATATTATTATTAATTAGAAGTGCTTTTGAAGCGGGAATTACTACAAAATGAACATGCACAAAACCACACGTACATATTTATTCGTAATTATGATTTATTCTTAATAAAGAAGTGAATGACACTTGAAACCTGCACAAGGGGTTCGTGTTTGAATCAGAATACGAAGCAGTTATGTTTGTTAAACTTGAATGTATTTTTTTTTCTGACATTGTCATGTGATGCTATTTTATTTATTTTATTTTATTTATTGTTTTTATTTTTATTTTTATTTCAATTTATGTGTGGTCTAACATGTTTGGTAGGTAAAATAAATGTTGTAATTTCAAATTAGAGCATCTTCCATGTCTGGAATAGATGTATTCTTGAGCTTAAAAGGTAACAATAATATAAGATAACCTTGTTTGAAATGGGTTTGGCTAAAAGAAAACTTTGGTTTCGTCTATACTACTAGGTATTGACTGGGTTAAATAAAATTGCATTACTAAAAATAGACTAAAATACAATTTTCATTGACTAAAAATTGACTAAATGTCATCAGTTTTCATCGACTAAAACTAGACTAAAATGTCATCACTTTTTGTCGAATAAAACTAGACGAAAATAGTCATGGGTAATTCTAACTAAAATAAGACTAAAATGCTCAGACTTTTAGTCGACTAAAACTTGACTAGACTAAAAAGAGTATGAACGTGACTAAAACTAATAAAAACTAAAATGACAGCTTCACACAAAGACTAGACTAAAACTAAAATTAAAATCGGCCGCCAAAAACAACACCAAGTCCTTCAGGATTTTTTGGTAGACAGCAGAATTCATGGTTCCATTATCACAGCAAGTCTTCCAGGTCCAGAAGCAGCAAAATAGCCCCAGACCATCACACTACCACCGCCATATTTTACTGTTGGTATGATGTTCTTTTTCTGAAATGCTGTGTTACTTTCACGCCAGATGTAATGGGACACACATCTTCCAAAAAGTTTAACTTTTGTCTTGTCAGTCCACAGAGTATTTTCCCAAAAGTCTTGGGGATCATCAGGATGTTTTCTGGCAAAACTGAGACAAGCCTTTATGTTCTTTTTGCTCAGCAGTGGTTTTCGTCTTGGAACTCTGCCATGCAGGCCATTTTAGCCCAGTCTGAGCTAAAAGTGGATGTGGAAATAAATCTGCATCATTTATCCTTTTAATCTTTCATTCAAAAAATTCACAAAATTCTAACCTGTTGAAATAAAACATTGGAAACTGGGGGGAAATCTCGATGAAATAAAAGTTTTTCTCTAGTTCACGCTGGCCACTATTATTGGCACCCAATTATTGCAACATCCTTTTCCCAAGATAACAGTTCTGAGCTTTCTCCAACAATGTCTAATGAGTTTGGAGAACACCTGGCAAGAGATCAGAGGCCATTTCTACAAACAGAATCTCTCTAGATTCTCCAGAATCTCTCTCTTCCCAACTTCTTCTCTTCAGTTTCTACAGGGTTCAGGTCAGGGATTTTTTTGTTGGTATTTGATAGAATCCATGAAGCCATGTATCTAAATAAGATGTCCAGGACCTCCGGCAGAAAAATAGGTCCGCAACATCAAAGACCCAGCAGTTTTTTTTAACCGTGGGCATGGGGTACTTTTTATCCCTGTCTGCACCAAAATCATCTGGAGCAGGAAAAAAAAAAGCTATTTTTTTTGTTTCATCTGACCATAGAAGCCAGTCCTGTTTGAATTTCTAATCATGTCTGACAGATGAATATGCTGGAGTTTGTTTTCGGATGAGCAATGAGGATTTTTCTTGAAACCCTCTGAAACAACATGGGGTGATTTAGGAGCTGTTTGATCATTTTATTTTAAAACTCAACTAATCCCTGCAATTCTCCAGCTGTGATCTTTGGACAGTCTTTGGCCCTTCAACCACCTTTGCTCATATTTACCAAGGGTGCCAATATTAGTGGAGGGCACTTTATATATGTGATTTAATTTACCACAGTAAATTAAACTTTTGTTATGTCAATATTTCAATTGCACATAGTGTAGTCACATCTTCAAATATGAAGCACAGGTCTCATCTGTGACATACTAAACACACAATGATAAAAAATATGTATGATTTGTTTGTATAAATAATGTTACAAAGCTTAAATCTAATGTTTTTTGGTTAATTGACAGAAGTGAAGTTTCAAATACTTATATATGGCATTAGCTCGAGTTGCATTAAATTCACAAGTATTCATAAAAATTGATGTCATTCACAACCCCCAGCATAATTTTACAGAAATACAAGTGTTTGTTTTTTTGGAGCCTAGGTGTGCCAGCTTTTTACAGTTTTCACTGCTAATTAAGGACCTTATGGAATTTATAAGTGATGATCATAGTGAAAATGCCCACATATCACAATAAATTTCTTGCACTTGATCCTCACATGCAAATTGATTGATTGATTCATTCATTAATTCATGCAAATGTTGCCCTTCACAAAACACTATAATGTGGTATGACGTTTAAGGAGATCGTCTCAGGTTACGTATGTAACCTTGGTTCCCTGAGAACAGGGAACCAAGGTTACATACGTAACCTGAGACGTTCCCTTTCGAAGGGAACTCCCACTGCGTCCTCTAGAGGGCGCTATGGGGAACAATATACCAACGCTGCCATGCTGAGGGGAGTGCATACTAAAACGTATAGGTAGTACTAGCATCAATTCAGAGAATTGCCCCTGCTAGGACGTAGTGACAGCCTAAGCGTTGTCCTCCACGGCCAGTGCCTGAACTGTACCTAACTTACCTGAATCTGGGTTAGAACCCAGTGAACAGTTCTAAGGCTTGGAATTAGAAATAATTCCTTCTGGAGGAAACGGCTAAATCTCCTCAGAGATTTAGACTTGCAAGGAGCCACCTCAGTGAGGTGTCCTAATAATGGATGGTTGGTAGAAATCAACAGTGATATCTAAGAGTTGAACCCAGGGGACCGGGGTTATAAGCCAACTCTAATAAATGGGAACGAAGCGAAGATGCGTGACCCATACCATAAAGGGTTTAAGAGAAGAACCCAGAGCTTGGTGGGAACTTACCAACATGTGGATTTTATAAAGCCCATATGAATACGGACCTGCCACTCTTGTGGTCTTTATTAAAGATGCCCAGGCGTAGCGTGGGACACTTACCGAGATGATCGGATTTAAGGAGAGTGTTTTCCCAGGGGGTTTCACTACCAGCTCCATGCTGTCTAAGTAGACAGAAGAAAGGCTTTTATCCTCAGATAAAAGTTTCCTACTCCGGACAGAAGCTCGCAAGCTACCTGTGAACAGAGATAAACATGGTAGCTGAACCATCCTGTAATAGTGGACGATGGTAGAGGACAAATCCTTAAGCCCTGAACCCCAGGGAGGATAATCCTTCATAAGGGGGCACTGCTCTCAGGAACCCATTGGAGGGGGGAGCGTGCACGCCAGTCCACACAGCCTGTATAACAGAGAGGAGCATGTCTCTACTGCTCTAGGAACCCTTTCCTCGGAAAGGGGAGCGGTAGGTGCCATATTAGATTCTCCTGAATTACCGTTTGAGGCTGGCTTCCAGGCCCTGATTTAGGGAGGAAAACCCGTCCTATTGGTTTTGACACTTCATAAACCTTTTCTCAAAAAGGGAAGTGAAACGAGGAGATCGAGAATTTTTTGGTGTCAAAAAAGGCTCAAATCCTTTCCTCAGAAAGGAGAGCATTATTAAACCTGGGTGCAGACTCTGCATCAAGCCTTATCCCAGCCCTCAGACTAGGATAAGACTTTTACATCTCCAAAAAGGGGAGTGCTCAAATCCTTTTCTCAAAAAGGGGAACACTGTTATAGGCCTTACCTCAGCCCTCAGACTAGGGTAAGAATGGAGTCACAAAGTGATGCTCATTTTATAACACACCCTTACCTCAGAAAGGGGAGCATTCACATAAGAGACCTTTGAAGTCCAAACCCAATGTTTATGCACCAAAGTGTGCTCAAATAAACCTTTTCCGCAGAAAAAGGGGAGCATTTTCCTTAGTTGTTCCGAGTCTGCAGCGAGCACTTCCCCCGCCCTCAGGCGTATTGTTAGAGGGTGGCCTGCTGCACTCCATACACAGCGAACTCCTGTCTCAACAGGTTAGAAAGGCTCTGTTTCCGCAGAAAATAGAGGCCCGTAGTTCACTAGGAGAAGAAACGACAGGAAACTCGTTCTCCTGTTTGACACTTCTTAAAAGCCTTTCCTCAGAAAGGGAAGTGAAATAAAGCCTGAGGAACGAGAATGAACCCTAAGGTGCCAATTTTTCTTTTTGAGGTGTTTTGACCCCAAAAGATGCTCAGATCCTTTCCTCAGAAAGAAGAGCAATCCTAAACCTGGGTGTAGTTTCTACAGATTTTAACCCATCGTTTAGGAAAATTTGTCACCAGGGTGTGCTCAAATAAACCTTTTCCGCAGAAAAAGGGAGCATTTTTCGTTCTCTGGCCTAGAGGGCCCTCATTAGGGACCCTTTCCTCAGAAAGGGGGGAGCCCAGCTCGTCACGAGGCCTGTAGAGGTGAGAATCAACCTAGATAAGAAGGGAAAGATCCTTTTTCCCATAGTAATACTTCTAAGAAATACCCTCTCAAAAAAGGGGAAGTATTGCTACCAGCGCTTATGTTTCTGCCTCAACAGAACACAAGCTGTTATCCTGGTTAGAGGGATTCTCAGAACAGGCCTGCGGAAGACAGCGTTAAACATGTTTAAGGGCGATCCTAAGACCAAACTTAGGGAGCTTACCTTAAAAGGGGGACATAAAAATCCCAAGTCTAACATGTGCTGTAAGGGTGGTTAACCATCCGACCTGTGATGTGGAGAAGACGCACACTGCCATAACCATAGTCCATAGGATCAGAGGGGGAGTATCCGCCGTATGTCTCCTTCATAACTTTCTTCTCTGAGAAGTAAAGACAACACACAGGCCTGAGACAGTATGAAGTTATTTTTCTTTTATTAAAAGAAAATGGATCGTACTCACCCATAAATCCAAAAAAGGGCCATTGAGCCTTGGAAACTAACAGATCAGTAAAAGACCTCTGGTTAGTCCTTTTAAACGCAGCCCAAACCAACAGAGTGGGCTGTCTACTTAAACCCTAGCAGGGGAGACAGCACCATCTAGGCAAGAGCTACAAGAGAAATGTCTTAAACAATACACAGACATCCTCAGATATCTGTGTGTAGGAAGGACCAACCGAGGTAAAAACTGACCGAAAGCCTCCAGACCCTAAAGGGGGAAGAATTAACACACAGCTAGCCTCAGACAGCTGCAGTTTAATAAGACTGTTCTGCCATAATCATGGCTGAATTAGTCTTAGGAAATCCCCTTCTTATAGCGGTAAATTAACTCCACAATCGCGACGCGCATCACATATCCGGCTCCCGCGGGAGCTAAATATACTCCGCCCAAGCGCCAAATTCCCTCAGGAAAAAAAGCAAGCGAATGCGACGCCGCGAATGCGTTTGTTAATGCCGCGAGAGGCAAACACACTCATGCAAAATGAGGAACAGAGAAACTCACCTCACTCCTTTGCGAATGCGTTTTCGCTATAAGCACATTAGTTCCCTCGGGAGCCAGACATGCTGTAATTTACCACACCCACGTAGCAGAGATTCGTGCAAGTAGGTATGAGAGCGTGCCTCTCGTTATAACCAAGCAATGAATGCATCGATTGCATTCTACTCTTTCAAAAAGCTGATCTGCTTGTGTTATTCCCTCACAGCTTGCGGCAGTGTGAAAGTGCAGGTATTCCTCAGATTACCACACACGTCATATGTGCCTCTGGTGAGAGAGTATGCATTCCGAGACAAAGAATTGCTGAAGACAACAAAGATGTATTGTGTTGTATTGGCGCCCCTTTTATGTGTTGGTCGCCCGGTAGTGACGCAGCGGCAGCGACGGTCGCGCTGCGTGACGTCATACGCTGTCGCCGGCCATTTCATGTAGTTTTTCTATTCATTCTTCAGACACGAGTCACGTTGCAACGTTCCCCATAGCGCCCTCTAGAGGACGCAGTGGGAGTTCCCTTCGAAAGGGAACTGTAAATGTGTTGATGATATAGTTAATTATGAAGATGTGAAATTCAGTTGTCTCAAATCTGGGGAACAAAGTGTAGTCCAGTCTTAAATGCTTTAGAAATAGTTTACATTGTTAGTTCATGTTAACTAATATAGTTTATGTTAACATAGAACCTCATTTTAAAGTGTTACCATTTGTTCTTTGCAGTAAACTACCTTCCATTCACTCTGTTTACACTGACCTTTTTTTATTGTTTTGATCAACATCCTGATTATTTGATAATGATCTAGTATCTAGTATCTAATCCATGAAAATGACTGTCAAAAAAAATCTTCCTGTATTGAGATGCTCATCTGATAAGTGTCAAACACACACTGCTGTCTTGAGAAGAAAAGTTTGTGTTCATGAAACTGCATGAACACTGTAGACCTAATGAAAACAAAGATAAAACAAAAAAATCAATAGGCATTTTAGCTTCTGTTCAAAACTCTGCTGTGCAGTTTATAAATGATCATGAATATTTCTAGCAGTTTGTTTATAAAAAAAGAAACGATTTTCAATTAGATGGAAAAAAAATCCAGAATAGTAGTTTGATTGCACAACATGTTTCCATTAAGAAGTGTGTCAGTGATGTTTGTTGGGGGCCAGTGACAGACATAATGGAGGAGTGTAGGTGTGTGCCAAGTTAAACTGACTTACACAGACTGTTACTGTGTGTTTGTCACAGTCAGAGATCATCTTCCTCTATACAGATCAAGCAGAGTTGTAGAAATTAGAGTTAGATTATATAAATGTACAGAAGTTGTACTGAATAATAACCTGTGCTGTGATAAATAAACTTACATCCCGCTGGTCTGTTTCACAGAGATCAGAGTTCAGATTCATCTGCGTCAGTTTTCTGTTAAAGTGTTGAAGCATTAAACAAACAGAATGCAGTTCATTATAGACAGCAAATACCAGAATATATAATAATACCAGAATAATAAAAAGGTAGAATGCTCTCATTGGATTTAAATTATTTAATGGCTCACAGTTCATATTCATAAACACTACTTTAAAAATACAAACAAAAATGATTCACCTGTGAATGCAGATGCTGATGGTGATGATCAGACAGATTATAATGACTCCAGAACATGAGATGATGATGATGATGATGATGATGATGTAGAGCGGCAGTTCTTTGGGTGATTCTGGTCTGGCTGTGTTATCTGAACGATAAAAAAAGAGTCAAACACTCATGGCATCAGTCAACCAGCACTTCTCACTATTAGTTACAAAAATACTTTGTTGTTTTGCATTATCTACAAAAACAATCCAAGAAATGAAATCATGTAATAACTTGTTAGAGTTAATGTCCATCTTATTGCTGCTGGGTAACAGCTGTAGTTTCCTGCATCAGACGCTTGTGTTTGATGTATTGTTAATTCTCTTGGAGCTGCTGGGTCGATGTGAATCCTGTTTGAACTAAAGTTTTTTGCTAAAGTTCTGTTACTGTAAGAGTCATGCCTAAAAATAACAGAGTTGTTTATTTTCCATGTGAAATCTTCATCAAACTGGGTTTTGTTGCAGTTAAGTGCAACTGTTTCCCCCACAAACACTGTTTTGTTGATGTGCTGCTGAAAACTTTGCTCTTTATTGGATTTGGAATAATCTGATGAAAAGACACAGAAAATCGCAATAACTGTAATTTCACTGGATGGTAAACTGAAATTTATTTCACTGTCATCATGTACTAGAAATAATGCACACATGCATTGCATATGACACAACGTTCATATGGTGACTTGATAATAACATTCAAATACAAACATAAAATTGATCAATATTTACATGAATGATAAGTTACTAATTACTAATATTTCATCATAAAGCTAGACTTTATGCACATATTAACATGTATAATACATCCTACTGAGACATAAACAAGCAAGAAAGGGAAAATTGTTTATATTATATACCTGCATGAATCATGAGAATAATGATGAGAGAAAGATCCAAACGAAGAATTCTGGTTTGAAGTTTTGCCATAGCAGGGCTGTGCAGGAGTTTTAAACAGCTCAGGATCTTGCAGGCCTGTTGTAGAGACTGAACTACTTAAGGAAGAGGCATTGCCTAAAACTGCTGCTGAGTTTACTAAAGCTACCGTAAAATAAATGAATATAACTGAAATAACTCATGATTTCACACTGTCATCCATGTGCTTGAAATAACAAGAATCAATACACTTCAGTAATCTTATACAGAACTCAGAATAATGTATTTAAATGATCTTTTTTAAAGTATGGCATTTTAATACTTAGAAAACAGAATTCAGTTTTCAGTTTTGTAGTATACTAATGTGATAAGCAGAAAAGTAAAGTATTATAACAAGAGTTGGGACTTATGATGCTAAACACATGTTGTATATAGTGATGAGAGTGACAGGAAAACACAAGCAGGAAGCAAGTAGGTAAAGAGAGCTGCAGTAATAACAGAAAAACAACTGAATTTACCATATTTGATGTGTCGACTTTATGGAATTAACAAGAATTTGCATATTTATATCTAAGATTATGCATTATTGTATTATGAATATGTTGTATGAATATTATATTTATATTATTATTACTCTTTCATAGAATATGTATTCAATGCCCTAACAGTTTTACCCTGACTGACCGACATGAAACTGTATGCTGTTGCTATATAGCTGTGTTATTTTCATATATTTTATCATATCTATCATTAACTCCCACACAGACCGATTTCTTAGAACAAGAAGTACTTCTTTGTAATGTGGTAAGGTCTTTAGACGATTTAGACGATCTATCTTTTTAAAGATTAGAGGAGGTTTGGGTCGGTAGTAATGCCGTTGGTCAGGAGCTGTGAAGACATGACTAATGTTGCTAACATCTTCCTTGTCTGGTCTGGTTTTAGGGTATAAGAAGTGTTCAAACTGCACCCCTGACTTCTTACTTCTCCTTTTTCAACGCTCTCTTTCTTTTGCTCTGACACTGCATGGATACAGACAGTCTAATATTTTTATTAGACTTACTTCTCTCAGGTTTCTAACTGATCTTTAATTGGACTTAGATCTCTAATTCATCTTTGTTTTTCTAATTTGACTAATTAGACTACATTTGATTCGGCTTTATTGGAAGAAGATTGACAAATTACTTAATCATTGACAACTTGGAACTGGGAATTCATCTTTTTAAAGGTGCCATAGAGTGGAAAACTGTATTTACCTTGGCATAGTTGAATAATAACAGTTCAGTACATGGACATGACATACCGTGATTCTCAAACATCATTTCCTCCTTCTTATATAAATCTGGTGCATGCAAAAAAAACACTGAAAAAGAGGCCAATTCCAACATAACACAGACTATTACGCAATAGTCACGATCTTTAATAGTTACGCCCCCAACATTTGCATAGACCAATCATCAGATGTTCTGCAGGAAGGCAATTTAAAATATTGTATCAATGCATTCTATGGCACCTTTAATCAAAATTACATGTATTTTTAATAATGGATCCGACAGTCATTTATTGGAGTGATTCTCGTTGCTGTTTCTATTCTCGTGACTGTTACAATTATTTTGGTACTCAAGGATATTAATGTCTTTTGAAAACTTTGAATACATTTATAAACCTTTTAACTCCACCTGTCTGACGTGTAATCAATTATTTTCTGCATCAATATTTAAGCCCAATTACAAAATCTATGAAACTCTGCCACTTGAACTCCTGGAAATGAGTGACAAAAATCTGAAACATCATGCAATCAGGCAAAATTGTTGGAAATACATAAGCACTGCATTAGCAGTCCAATCTTCCATTTATATCCCATTCTGAGCTCTCTTATTAGCCTCTCTTTAATTATGAATTTGTACACCAAAACATAACATCAAACCTTGTTGTTTGGTAATTTCATAACTTAACTGATGACAGAACTACATTGTACGCTCATAGTTTCTTGAGTTCCTTTATTTAGGATGATGTGATATGCGTTGCTTCATATTTGCATGAAGTTGAAGAGTGTGCGCCATGAGCACCGATAAATGGCTGACAGAACGGGAAAGTTTGTTTTACTGACATATAGCCTAACAACATCTCATCAGACCGCAGTTCACTGTTGCTTTGCGTGGGGTGACCAAAGGGCCCTGTTCACCCCTGGCTCCGCCACTGGTCCTTAACCAAGGACCTGCAACTTGAAAGTACAGTATATGGTCTAATTAGGAATTTCCATGTTATTGGAGCACTACCTTCATGTTTTAATCAAACTAATTAAAAACTAATAAAATGAAATAGATAAACAGTTCACGTGTAAAGTGAAATATGGTGTTGAATGCTTTTTAATTTCTTTTTTCCTGCGTTTCACTCTCCTGATTTCATAGTCTCTCCTTTATCTACTGCATCAGCTCAGTGTTTGTTATGGCGCCACCTTGTGTTTTCCTGCGGCAATAACTCAAGAGCTTCTGAAGTCCGTAACTACACGGCAGTTTCATTGGCAGTGTCAAATGTAATAGTCCAAAAATATTTTTGTTCACATTTGTTAAACAGTCTAGTATCAACATAAACGTTGATCTAGTATCTAGTTAGGAATATCAAAGACTGAAACTAATATTCTTCTGTGTGAAAATTAAATTAAATTAATTTGCTAGAAAATGTTAATAAAATAAGCAAACTGCATTTTAGCCGCAAATACACATGTATGTACATTCTCCAACTCGTTAAAAAGACTGCGGACGTCTTCCTGTATTGAGATGCTTGTCTGATGAGTGCCAGACACACACACACACACACACACACACACACACACACACACACACACACACACACACACACACACACACACACACACACACACACATGTTGGGTTTACATGTTTTATGGGGACATTCCATAGGCGTAATGGTTTTTATACTGTACAAACCGTACTTTCTATGGCCCTACACCTACCCTACACCTAAACATAGCCCTCACAGGAGATTGTGCACACTTTTACTTCCTCAAAAAAAACTCATTGTGCATGATTTATAAGCCTGTTTCCTCATCGGGACCTAAGAAATGTCCCCACAAGGTCAAAATCTACTGGTATTCCTATCCTTGTGGGGACATTTGGTCCCCACAACGTGATGAATACCAGGTACACACACACACACACACACACACACACACACACACACACACACACACACTGCTTCTTGAGAAGAAAAGATGTCTTGAAAAGAAAAGATGTTCATGAAACTGTATGAAGACTGTAGACCTGATGAAAAAAAAAACATAAAACAATGAAACACAAGCAACAAGCATTTCAGCTTCTGTTTGAATATCTGCTGATTAACTGAATAATTAAAATGCAACCATTATTAACGAATAATTGATAAGAAGTGATTTTACAACTCTCTAAGTAATATTTGAGGTGTTTTACAGATGTTGTGGGCCGGTGACAGACATGATGTGGTAAACATGATGGAGGAGTGTAGGTGTGTGTCGAGTTGAACTGACTTACACAGACAGTTATTGTGTGTTTGTCACAGTCAGAGATCAACTTCACCTGAACAGATCATGGACAAACAGAGAGACAAAGAAAATATTCCACAAAAAGTTTAACTTCTACATCAAGACCAGATGTATATTCATTAACCCGTGATGTGGTCAAAATACTTACATCCTGCTTTTCTGAACTTGAGTTGATCTTCTCACTAAGTTTTCTGTTACAATGATAAATTGTTGGAGAAGAACAGAATGCAGCTCTAATAAATATTTTTTTTTTTTTTTTTTTTTTCACAAAATGCCATCTTTTAAATTAAGATTTTTGTTTAATTCTTTTAAAATTGAAAGTTTGGGTCCAGGACAAAAGTTAAAGAAAATCTATACCTTAAAGTATAGACCCAGAATGCTATACATAAAAGTATGGCAGGCACTATATTTACATTTTTAAAAATGGTGGATACTATTACCACTGATTGCTTGAAAGATCTTGTTTGCAATAAGTGCAAATAGTGACCAATGTTATTAACACAAACTAAAATTAGAAGTGAAGAACTGTTTGTGCTAAAGGTAAAATATCTGAGCGATGGTAAGCAGAGTTAATGAAAAAAAAAACTTTACCAACAAAGTAGGCTATTTGATGTCAGTTTGAATAGACATAGAAATATAAATTTAAAATCTATCAGATCATTTAAAAAGTAGAACAAATTAAACAGATATGAATTAAGCGCTTTATCACTGTATAGCACTAGCTGGAATGGCATGTGGATGTTTACTTGGGTAAGAAATGAATAAATAAAAACTCAGTCTCTTACCTGTGAATGCAGATGCTGATGGTGATGATCAGACAGATCATAATAAATCCAAAACATGAGATAATGATAATAATGATGTACAGCGGCATTTGTTTGAGTGATTCTGGTCTGATCTGGTTTTCTGACAGACACAAAAGAGATCAGTCAACCAGCACTATTAATTACAAACTATTACTTACTTGCTGCACTAAAGAAAAGAAAAAAAAAATATTTATTAACCTGTTATAGTTAATGTCCATCTTATTGCTGCTGGGTAACAGGTGTAGTTTCCTGCATCAGACGCTTGTATTTGATATATTGTTAATTCTCTGTGAGCTGCTGGGTCGATGTGAATCCTGTTTGAGCTGAAGTTTCTCATTGTTCTGTTGCTTTCAGAGTCCTGCCTAAAAATAACAGTGTTGTTGATTTTCCATGTGAAATCATCGTCCAACTGGGTTTTGTTGCAGTGAAGTGTTACTGTTTCCCCCACAAACACTGTTTTGTTGATGTGCTGCTGAATACTTTGCTCTTGATTGGATTTGGAATAATCTGATGAAAAGACACAAAAAATTACAATCACTGCAGGTTTATGATAACTTCACGTGATAGTACATTTTTGAAAAATATTTTATTGTCATCATACAGTTGAAAAAATGAAAAAGTATTGCAAGATACGTCTCATGAGACACACAATACATTGTTCATGTGGTACTTAATCTACTACTTAAACTTTAACCAGATAGAATTGTAATACAATTGTAACATTTTTCAACTACTGCATCACCATATATACATAGGGCACATTTTGCGTATTGGCTATAAAAGGTAAAAAAAAAAAAAAAAAAAAGTCAACGGTACCTGCATGAATCAGGAGAAACATAATGATACAGAGATCAAGATGAAGAATCCTAGTATTAAAATTTGCCATAGCAGAATCAGGACACTCAGTTTAAGTTCTGTGACGGCGTGTAAACTGTCTTACTGTCCGCTCAGGATCTTGTAGATGTGCTGTAGAGACTGAACTAATATAGGAAGAAGTGAAGACAGAGGGTAACGCCGAAGACAGCAGATGAGAATATACTTAATAACATTTTGTGCATTAGCAGAGTTTTGGACATAAAAAATCACTTTGTCAGTTACACAGAATATAGTTTGCATTGATCATGTCCACATTTTCATTTTTTGTAATACTGCCTTAAGAAATGCTGAAGATGAACTATTCAAAGTGTGAATGCAAACATGGGTCATCTAAATGCAATACTTATATAAAGGATACAGATATGTTTAGTTTTGTGCTTGTTGTGTGCAGTGACCAGTGAAACCACAGCAGCACATTTTCCACAGCAGAACTGTCACATCCTGTCACAGCCTACTATGTTTGCCTGTCTTATTGTGCAGCTAGAGTTCTGCTTTGTTTTTATTTTAAAAATCTCTCTTTTTAATCAGTTTTTCCCCCTTGAAACTGGGTGTTTCTTTTCTTCAGTAGAACACAAACAAAGATTTTTAACTCAATCCGTTGCTGTCTGTCAGCCATATAATGGCAGTGGATGGGCACCAGACATTGTCTAATGGGACAGATGGACATTGCTGTGTATCAGAGGTAAATAATGATATAAATACTGTTCAGTTTCTCACAAAAAACAATCTTTTCGTGTCTTAGGACAGCAATGTATCGTCACATTTTTTTTTTTTTTTTTTTTACTTTTAAAGGTCTGGTGCCCATCCACTGCCATTGACTGACAGACTGCAACGGATTGAGTTAAAAATTTGTTTGTGTTCTCCTGAAAAAATAAAGTCACCTATATCTTGGATGCCCTGGGGGTAAGCAGATAAACATCACATTTTCATTTTTGGGTGAACTATCCCTTTAATTTAACTCTTCACATGTAGTACATCTTTTTATGCACACACATACACAGCTGACCATAAAAGCCTCGACAAATATATTCTGTAGCATTTACGGAGCGTGTCACGAATCAAGTCTGTGGTTCCTCCTGATCAAGAGAGTGTGTGAAAGAGTGTAAGTGTCATATTGTTTGCCCAATATCATAAAGGGTTGTAGATGTACTGAATGTGGTAACAGGAAGAGGTTAAAGCAGAGGGTTGTCTTATTCTTTCTGTTTCAGAGATATGAACACATTTGATGGTAAAATGTATTATTATATGTATTTATTCCAATTACTGCACCATTTTGGAAGCTATGAGACATTGAAGTTTACATAAACCACACTAATCTGCTCTTGAGCTCTTCTGCTATTTTGTTTTACTTGAGGTAAATATGCAAACATACTTAGCTACCGTATAAATATCTGAAGTTAAATCAAAATTTAAAAGTTTTTTGTTGTTATATAGGACAGCAGTCATGTTTCACTTTAGTTTGAGTGAAGCAGGAAGCGTGTCTGTGTGGCCGGAATAATAAACCACACAAAGCTTGTGTTTCTCACTTCACATGCAATGCTAATAAACAAAAAACTTTCGCATTCTAAAACTCCTTGCACTTTTATTTCAAATTTAAAAATTACATTGAAAATCACCATTTCATGTCTACATATTTACTCTACATGTCTACAAGAAGCCATGGAACTCTCATTATAGGGGCTAAACACCAGGCTAAAACAGTTCACACATCAACCACAAAGGGGAGGTGTTGTATCTCTGCATTTTACATTCTCAATCTCTGCTGATTGCACAGACTACAAGATTTTTGCATGAAGTCATTAGATGGTCAAGTATGCATTCTGCTCGTTCAATAGTTTTTTTTTTTTTTTTTTTTGAAAAGCTGATTGATGTTCATAAAGAAAAATGCACAAATATCACACTAACCTCATTGCTCTCTTCAGTTTGCCACAATGACATTATCGATGTGAACTGTACTGTTAAACCACAGTTTATTCAGACATCTTTAACATTTCTCTCATTTTCAGTTTATAGTTTAGAAAATTGTAATAAAGTATGACAGGAACTCACTATTAAACTGTGTCAGAACAAATTCATCTTGATAAAGTCAGAAAACTTTGATAGAAAGGTGTGTAATGGATTGCAATCAACCAAAAATTCACTGTCAACTGTTAGTATGACAATATTTACACAACTATCAATAGTTTTTTGACAAATTACCAAGCAATGCTTAATTTTGTTCTTGTTTTTGTCTGTGGTGTAAAAAGGTTGCATTAGTAATTAAGGAACACTTTAGCAAAACATGGTCAGATCAAAGTCTGAATAATTTTTGATTCCAAATTTTTATCAGTTTTACTGGTAGTCCACTGTATGAAGAATTTTTTTGAGTATAATAACTTCCTGTTTACTTTATTTTGCTATCCTCACTTACATAAATGAACTATAGTGTCCTGCACCCACTAGTAAAAAAATATCACAAATGATATCTGGTATCTGAATCATTTTTGGTTTGACTGTATAAGTAAAGGTGATGGTGAGAGATTATGATTGCATGCATTAAGTATTTTGTACATTTGTGTTTAAGCAACCAAAGTAAATTATTTGAAAGGATGTTCAAGTCAGAGATTTGTCCACAGCGTAACAGACGCATGACTAAAGGGATGAAGCAAGCTGTAGTAAGTGTATCGTGAAACACTCTTCCTTTGCTGAATGCGACTGATCAACTGTGACGGACATCTGGCTTATATGATTCTGACAGCATTCTCTGTGATGTGAGGGAAATTGTCTTACTTTGACAGACAGGAAAGTTTTCACTTTCATATTTGCCGAGACTGTGACTTAATTCCAATTACTGTCAAAAGCAGACCATAATTAACATCATATCATCGCTGCTGAATAAGTCTAAAACTTTCAATCAAAGTACTTGATTCACAGTGATAGATTGTGCGAACATACACAATAAAGTATTCAGTCAAACACCATCTAAAAAGTTACAGCACAGAGGCTCTGGACCAATCAAGGCTGGTGGTATAAGAAATTAAGATAAAGGCAATTACTTAAAGGGGTCATTGGATGCAAAACTCACTTTTACATGTTGTTTGAATATTAATGTGTGTTGGCAATTTGTGTAGACAACCACCCTACAATTATAAAAATCCACCCAGTGGTAATTTTTTCTTTAAAAGAAATATCCCCATTTTAAAATCAGGTCATTCTCAGCTTCTTGTCGGTGTTATGACACACCAACAGAAGCCACTGCTACGATATCTGATTGACATGAGTGCCTTACCTTAGTCCCACCCTCACCGAGCTGAAACAGTCTGACTCCAATCACCATTGTGTCGACACAGGTACAGACAAGAATGTCTCCGATTGAGCGATTGAGGTGTTCTGTTGTTGGCAGTGATGGGCAAGCTACTTGGAAAATGTAGTGAGCTAAGCTAACAGTTACTCTTCATTAAATGAAGCTTAACTACACTAAAGCTACAGCCTTGGGTAATGTAGCAAGCTAAGCTACAGCATCATGGCAAAAGTAGTTCACTACATATGAGCTATTTTTTTAAATTTAATTTTTCTATTGAACCAACATCATACCTAGTCAATGCTCTCTCAGTGATCAATTAAATTGTCAGTCATACAGGCATACAAGTTCAGTTTAATTGTTTATTCAACCACTCTTCCAAACCAATTAGGCAACAAAAATCAGTATCATGTATGTACAGGGCTGGATTTATCTCATATTTTGGGGGGTTGAATTCTTAAAAAAAAAAAAAAAAAAAGGCACCAGTTTCAGAATATTAAATGAATAAAACAGGGAAAACATGAAATTTGTAAACAAAATTATTGGAAACATATTATTGAATAACATAAGTCTATATGAATGGTTGTTCGTCAACTGATTGCATGTTGATTTCATGAATACAGGAGCCTGTTTGTTTTTTAATTGTCAGAATCTATAGTACATAACAAATACAAAAATAAAACAAATCACAAACATTTGCAGTCAAGACTGTGAATAAAAGACAAGTGGGGAATGTAAGACAGATTTGGCCCAGACCCTGTTACTATCTGGGAAGCAAAGCTAAATTCTATTGTAAATTTGTTAAAGGAACCGTATGTAGGATTGTGGCCAAAACTGGTACTGCAATCACTTTCAAAATACTGTAGAACGGTGTATCCCCTCCTGCTCCCCCCTGACTCGAGGTTGCCAGCTAAGCTGCAGAATCCAGCAGGAACGTAGGCTGCTACAAGGAGCTTCCAATGGCAAGTGACGAGTCCTACACAGTATTTTTTTTCTTCTGTTAATTATGTTTATGCTTCACGAGAGATGTTTTGCGAAGTAATATGTATCGCAGAAATGTACTAATGGCGATTAGCCAAATATTTTGTAAAGATGGACTGTAATACCACATTTCAGTCAGAACATAGATTGTTTTCATGCCCTGCTAGTGGTGCAATATAAAGCTTTTTATGAACGCATTTAGCACGGCCGACTGTGGAAAATCCACTGTGTACGGAAGCAAAGTTAGCCAAACATAGATGAATCTTACTTGTCCAGGAGAAAATCAGCAATGATGGCGTCTGTCTTCAAATTCTTCTCCGTTTTCAGCCGTCTCCATCTTTCAAAGGCATCTCCTATACAAATCCTTGTGTTATTTCGGACTTTGTCACGACGTATTTCGGATTCATAACGAGGTCTTTTAGGTTTCGTAACGTTATACATGTTTTATCCGACACGTTCGTAACTGCAGCTGAGCTGGCAACCCGGATGACGAAACTCTACTGACTTCGTGATTGGTAGAAAGCTGGAGGGTGGAGCCTCAGACCAAAACACAAAATGACAACAATAACATCAGTTGAGGGCTGCAACTCTCACTTTTAAATGACAATATCCTGGCCGGACCACTGTTATCAGTGATATAAGTATTTGAAATGAACATGATTTCTTAATGTCTAGTGACATGTCAGGGCCATTTTTTGATTAACTGAAATAAATTTCTTACATACAGTTCCTTTAACTGACAGTAAGAATATACAACCGAATCAAGTGGCTATTTTCGTTTGCAGAAGGTAAAACACATTAACATAAATTGTAAGTCTTTGAGAGGAAAAATTAAACCGACAGGTCACGGCGGATAGGCCTATAAGTCACATTTTATTATATTCTGAAATAAACAGGCCTACAGCGTAATATTATAATATTTTGACATTATTTCCCTCACTCCACAACAAATCCTTTAACTTTAACCTTATTCAGAACAGAACAATGATGAAATAAATAAATAAATAAATTTGGCTAAACAATCCAAAACAAATTAAATGCGAAACTGAAAGTAAAGTTGGGCTTATGTAGACTACCTCTCTTGCCACAAATACAAACGATCCATTTCTGCAATGTATTTGAAGCGAAATTATTATGCATTGGGTAAGCTTTGTACTTCATGCACGTCGACGGAAAATATCATGATGAGCAAAAATGGCTGGTCATCTCATGGCAGAGAGGGGCGGGGCAGGCAGAGCTCATTAGCATTTAAAAGAACATGCAACAGAATGGCTCACTCTAAAAAGAGCTGATTTTTACTGAAAGTGGTTTTACACTACCATAGAGAAATTTTAACCAGTATGTTATAGACGTCTCATTAAGACCCTGAAGAATCATATCAACTTGAAAATGGGAAAACGGGCATCCGATGACCCCTTTAATCAATAAACCTTATCTGTCAAATCAAGTTTAAAGTCCCGATCAAAATTAAAGTTTTTTATCTTTTAGTATGAATATGTTAGCTATTTTGCTATTTTGTTTTAATAAGAGTTTCATATTGAATCTAATCTATTAGACTGTGGCTGTCTTAAGCTGTCAAATGCAGCTTTACCGAGCTCAACGGCACTGGCCTGAGCAGATATTAATGTAACGCGATTGGCTATTTTAAGAAAGTGGACTGGGCTGCACTGTATGTCACGCCCTGTTTTTTTTGTTTCAGTTGAAATTGCATTACAATGCGTTTCAATGCACTTCAGTGGACCTTTAAACAGTATAAAAATATATATTTTTTAGTGTCTTAAAGAAATAGTTCAACCAAAAATGAAAGTTTGCTGAAAATGTACAGTCGTGGCCAAAAGTTTTGAGAATGAACACAAATATTAGTTTTCAAAGTTTGTTGCTCAACTGCTTTTAGATCTTTGTTTCGGTTGTTTCTGTGATGTACTGAAATATAATTACAAGCACTTCATACGTTTCAAAGGCTTTTATCGACAATATCATGACATTTATGCAAAGAGTCAGTATTTGCAGTGTTGGCCCTTCTTTTTCAGGACCTCTGCAATTGGACTTGGCATGCTCTCAATCAACTTCTGGGCCAAATCCTGACTGATAGCAACCCATTCTTTCATAATCACTTCTTGGAGTTTGTCAGAATTAGTGGGTTTTTGTTTGTCCACCCGCCTCTTGAGGATTGACCACAAATTCTCAATGGGATTAAGATCTGGGGAGTTTCCAGGCCATGGACCCAAAATTTCAACGTTTTGGTCCCCGAGCCATTTAGTTATCACTTTTGCCTTATGACACGGTGCTCCATCGTGCTGGAAAATGCATTGTTCTTCACCAAACTGTTGTTGGATTGTTGGAAGAAGTTGCTGTTGGAGGGTGTTTTGGTACCATTCTTTATTCATGGCTGTGTTTTTGGGTAAAATTGTGAGTGAGCCCACTCCCTTGGATGAGAAGCAACCCCACACATGATTGGTCTCAGTATGCTTTACTGTTGGCATGACACAGGACTGATGGTAGCGCTCACCTTTTCTTCTCCGGACAAGCCTTTTTCCAGATGCCCCAAACAATCGGAAAGAGGCTTCATCGGAGAATATGACTTTGCCCCAGTCCTCAGCAGTCCATTCGCCATACTTTTTGCAGAAAATCAGTCTGTCCCTGATGTTTTTTTTTGGAGAGAAGTGGCTTCTTTGCTGCCCTTCTTGACACCAGGCCATCTTCCAAAAGTCTTGGCCTCACTGTGCGTGCAGATGCGCTCACACCTGCCTGCTGCCATTCCTGAGCAAGCTCTGCACTGGTGGCACTCCGATCCCGCAGCTGAATCCTCTTTAGGAGACGATCCTGGCACTTACTGGACTTTCTTGGACGCCCTGAAGCCTTCTTAACAAGAAGTGTGCTCGTCAACATTCTCACCTGAGTTAACAAGACGATTACTGAAATGATCTCAGCAGGTCCTTTAATGACAGCAATGAAATGCAGTGGAAAGTTTTTTTCGGGATTAAGTTTATTTTCATGGCAAAGAAGAACTATGCAATTCATCTGATCACTCTTCATAACATTCTGGAGTATATGCAAATTGCTATTGTAAAAACTTAAGCAGCAACTTTTCCAATTTCCAATATTTATGTCATTCTCAAAACTTTTGGCCACAACTGTACTCTCAGGCCATCCAAGATTAGTTTGTTTCTTCGGCTCCGTCCACACGAAGCCGGTGCGTTCCCTATCCGATCATTTTTCCCTCGTTCTAAAAAAAGTTCCATAAACACGAAACCACTGAAAACGGTGTAGTATATATGCCAGACCAGTATGGGGTGCTGTAATTCTGCCATAGATATACACTATACACGGAGAAGAAGACTTTGAGCATGCGCATAACCTTGCGCGCTGTATATGACCTAAGAAGAAGAAGACAAAGATGCGAACATTATCGCTTGTTGCTCATAACAGTTGCATAGAAGCAAAAGATTTTGCTGTAATAAAGCTAGTAGGCTTAGTAGCAACACGAACACAATCATGTAGTCCGCCAATATTGTTGTTGCTGTTACGTGTGACGCAGCCGACACGTGATGTGATGACATCATCGTTTCACAAAATATACGTATTGGCTGTACACACGAAACCACGAGGGTGTCGTTTTCAGATTTATTCACTTTGGGACCCGGTTTCAAAAAATTGCGGTTTCAGTCTCCTAAAACGCCGGATCCGTGTGGATGAAACGCCAATACGATAAAAAATGTATACGTATACAGCGAAACGCGTCTCCGTGTGGACAGGCCTTTCATCAGAACAGATTTAGGGAAATTTAACATAACATCACATGCTCAACAATAGATCCTCTGCAGTAAATGGGTGCCATCAGAATGAGAGTCCAAACAGCTACACTGTAAAAAGTTTTCCCCAGTTTCAACCTAAAAACTTAAGTTTAGCAGCTGTCTTAAAATTTTAAGTTAAAGCAACTTAAAACTACAAGTAATTTCAACTCACGACAATAAAATTAGTTAAAATTACTTGTACTTTTAAGTTTATTTAACTTAACATTTTAAGGCAGCTGCTTAACTTAAGTTTTTAAGTTGAAACTGGTGAAAACTTTTTACAGTGTACACTGTAAAAAGTTTCACCAGATTCCGCCTAAAAACCTAGGTTCAGCAGCTGCCTTAAGTTTTTAAATTTAATCAGCTTAAAACTACAAGTCATGTTAACTTATTACAATCAAAATTAGTTGATTTAACTTGTGAGTTTAAATTTTTTAAATAAGTTGATTCAACATTTTAAGGCAGCTGCTAAACTTAAGCTTTTAAGTTGAAACTGGTAAAAACTTATCACAGTGTAATAAAAACATGACAATAATCCCCAGGTAATCCACCACTCCGGTCTATCAGTTATCATCGTTTGAAGTGAAAAAAAGTTTGTAATAAGAAAAAAATCATCATTAATATCTGCATCTGGAAAAGTCACATTGCTTGATCTGTGCATATTTCTCTCCTGATTCAAAAGACACATTTTTCACTAGAGGAAGCAATAGTATGGACATAGGACATATACAGTGGGACAAAAAAGTATTTAGTCAGCCACCAATTGTGCAGGTTCTCCCACTTAAAAGATGAGAGAGGCCTGTAATTTTCATCATAGGTATACCTCAACTATGAGAGACCAAATGAGAAAATAAAAATCCAGAAAATCACATTGTCTGATTTTTAAAGAATTTATTTGCAAATTATGGTGGAAAATAAGTATTTGGTCACCTAAAAACAAGCAAGATTTCTGGATCTCACAGACTTGTAACGTCTTCTGTAAGAGGCTCCTCTGTCCTCCACTGGTTACCTGTATTAATTGCACCTGTTTGAACTCGTTATCAGTATAAAAGACACCTGTTGTAGACCTGCACCAGGCTGGGAAGACTGAAGGTGCGTTCCATTCGACCGTAAGTGGACTGCGAAGTGGACTTCACAGGGTATTCCGCCATCTTAAGTGAGATTCCAAACCGAAGGAAGCGAACATGTTCAGTTCGAAGGGCACTGCGAATGGCATAGGGAATAAGGGAACATCAGTACTTCTCTTCACAGGAAGTGGACGGGGAAAACTACCCAACTGTCATTGCGCACCGCGTCACCAATTCGAAGTAATGATGGAGAAGAGCCGTTTAAGTTTTTTTTAAGGCTCTGAAATGAAGCGGTTGCAATAAATGTTGTTATTATTATACAAATTATTATTAGAGTGTTTATGAATGGTTATGGCGATTCATGTTACATTTGCATATTGTATTTTATGAATGAAAGTAAAACTGGCGAGGTGAAGCTCTGTCTTGTTTTATTTAATGTTATCACGGATAGTTAAATATAGGCTGTGTGTGGGGAAAAAAAAGTGCGTGAGATAAGACCACAAAAATCTGTTAATCTGTTAACGGTCTAAACATATACATTTGGACTATATTTTTTTAGATACATACGTTTAAATGTATTTTATATGTATTTAAATTAGAAAGTAAAATAAATTACAATATTTATTTATGTTAAATCATAATCTGCGTGACCTGCCGTTGATTTGCTTTGATGACGTTCCAGGGCATTCCAAATGAGCGATTATTGTCAGCGAAGTCCACTTCAACGGATATACCGTGCTAAGGGAGTAGGGAGCAGTGAACACTGCGTAGGGACCCTGTCGATCGGAACGCACCTTGAATCTGCAATATGGGGTCAAAATGATCACAAGAACGGTGAGCAAAAATCCCAGAACCACACGGGGGGACCTAGTGAATGACCTGCAGAGAGCTGGGACCAAAGTAACAAAGTAACAAACTCTACTCATCGTGTTTGGAGGAGAAAGAATGCTGAGTTGCATCCAAAGAACACCATACCTACTGTGAAGCATGGGGGTGGAAACATCATGCTTTGGGGCTGTTTTTCTGCAAAGGGACCAGAACGACTGATCCGTGTAAAGAAAAGAATGAATGGGGCCATGTATCATCAGATTTTGAGTGAAAACCTTCCATCAGCAAGGGCATTGAAGATGAAATGTGGCTGGGTCTTTCAGCACGAATATGATCCCAAACACACCGCCCAGGTAACGAAAGAGTGGCTTCGTAAGAAGCATTTCAAGGTCCTGGAGTGGCCTAGCCCGTCTCCAGATCTCAACCCAATAGAAAATCTTTGGAGGGAGTTGAAAGTCCGTGTTGCCCAGCGACAGCCCCAAAACATCACTGCTCTAGAGGAGATCTGCATGGAGGAATGGGCCAAAATACCAGCAACAGTGTGTGAAAACTGTGTGAAGACTTATAGAAAAGTTTGACCTCTGTCATTGCCAACAAAGGGTATATAAAAAAGTATTGAGATTAACTTTTGTTATTGACCAAATACTTATTTTCCACCATAATTTGCAAATAAATTCTTTAAAAATCAGACAATGTGATTTTCTGGATTTTTATTTTCTCATTTGGTCTCTCATAGTTGAAGTTTACCTATGATGAAAATTACAGGCCTCTCTCATCTTTTTAAGTGGGAGAACCTGCACAATTGGTGGCTGACTAAATACTTTTTTGCCCCACTGTATTTAAGCCAGTTTAAAGGTAAAATGCCTCAATAATTGATTTTGTTCATTACAAACAAGCAGCTTTATGCTTCACATTATTTGATGGACTGGAGTGGTGTGGATTTGTTGTGGATTATCATTCTGACGGCACCCATTCACTGCCGAGGATCCACTGGTGAGCAAGTAATGTAATGCTACATTTCTCCAAATCTGTTCTGATGAAGAAACAAACTCATCTACATTTTGGATGGCCTGAGGGTGAGTGAACTGTAAGCAAATTTTAATTTTTGGCCGATACACAGAAATACTGTATTAGTTATGAACAAGATTTTGAATAGAAACAATGCATTTGTAGCCACTGCTGCTGTACATTTAATTGATTTTGTGGCATTAAAGCTATCTTGCAAACTATAATACACAATATTTGCAGCACATAAACCCTTTGTACTACAGTAAATGTACATAAAAATGGCAGTAATGACAAATCTTTCAGTAATAATTTTCCTTTTGTTGTACGTTGGCAGAAAAAAAAGCCTAAATATTAGTATTTTTTGATTGTTGATCACCACACCACTCTTTTCTCCTCATGGACATATACCTATACCTTTTGCACCAACATGTGTTTTTACCTGCTGGGTTGATGTGTTGGTGGTTGCATGAAAGAGGAAGATAAATGGATTATACAGGTAGAAAAACAAAGGCTTCGCCGGCATTGACCTTGCTTCTGAATATCTGACTTTCCGGTGTTAAAGGTGTAGAACAGGAGATTGAATAGCAGATGCATTTGTGACAGGTTATTCATTCATGACGTGAATTTATGCAGACACTGTTAGATAAACAGTGATGAAAAGTAGCTGTGGAGAGGCAATTATGTGCTGTTCTGATTACCAAGCACTCTTGGCTGAAAGACATTAGGAGGACAAAGACTGGGTTAGGTAAGCCTCTATTTGCTCTTCCTGATTGGCAAGTCTCACAAATAAATCTATGTGACTCAACGAATGTACTTGAACACTTACTTCAAGGCAAAGCATTCTGGCATTATTTCAGATTTTTATTACAGAAGAAATTCATTGTAAAATTAGCATATTCATTGACAACACATCACCCACAGTTTCAAATGCATCAAAGCTCATTTTCTCTTTCTAAAAAAGAAGAGGGCCCTGTGTGGATTTGCCATGGATATCATTTCAATATGATCAGTCATTTGGCAAACCTGCATCTCATCGAAATTCTGCATTTCAACTAGACTAACCACAAGAGAGACTTGTTGCTATGAGAAGCAACTAATGAATTGTTAAGTTGAAGTGATAGTTCACCCAAAATGAAATTTCTGTCATCATTGACTCACTTTGAAGCCACATTATAATACACCAAAGCACACACTATTATTTCATCCATGTGAGATCTCATTAAAATCTTACACATTATGATTTCAGTTTCACAAAAGAACGTTTTGAAAGACTTGAAGGTGAGCAGGGACCACTGCTGTAGAAAATTATTTATGAGGACTATGAGGGACGGCAACACCAAGCGTTCATGCATAGATTTTGTGGTGTCTAAAAATTAGCAAAACAGTTGCATTTCGTCAAATGGATAAAAAAAATATTATGTGTTTAAATAAAAAATAAATAACAAAATATAAAGATTCCAAGGCACCAAAACCTTCTTTAAATGTCTGAGTTTTTCATTGCAAAAGTGTTTCATACTTCACTGACATGAAAAAACAGTATAATTTTGTATTTAAAATAACTGTTTTCTATTCTAATATATTTTAAAATGTAATTTATTCCTGTGATTTCAAAGCTTAATTTTAGCATCATTACTCTGGTCTTCAGTGTAACATGATCCTTCAGAAATTATTCTAATATTCTGATTTGCTTCTCAAAAAACATTTATTACGTTAAAAACAGCTTGGTAGATTTTTTTAGGTTTCTTTGATTAATATAAAGTTCGGAAGAACAGCATTTACCTGAAACAGAAATCTTTTGTAACATTATAAATGTCTTTGTCATCACTTTTGATCAATTTAAAGCATTCTTGCTAAATGCAAGTATTAATTTCTATAATTTCTTTTCCCATTATACTGACTCCAAGCTTTTGAATGGTAAAGTGTATAGTGTTACAGAAGCATGAAAAAAAATGTACTCAACTGTTTTAGATATTATTAATAATATTAATAATAAAAATGTTTCTTGAACAGCAAATCAGCATTTAACAATGGTTTCTGAAGGATCATGTGACACGGAAGATTAATGAGAGAGTAATGATGCTGAAAATTCAGCATTGATCACAGGAATAAATTACATTTTAAAATATATTAAAATAGAAAGCAGTTATTTTAAATAGTAAAAATATTTCAAAATTTTACTACTTTTGTTTTTGTCTGAGTTGGTCTATCATCGCAAAAGTTGTGTTATTATATATTTTCATCTTCACTTCATTGCTGTGAATTACAAGAAGATAATCAAAAACAATCAAAACTCAGCATTAATGTTACAAAACAACAACAAATGATAATCCACTCTGTTTTGTTTTCCACCTCTGAAATGACTGGATTTTTTTATTTATTAATTATTTTATTTTTTCAGATGGCAAGCTGAAATAAAATGCCATGATAAAATGCGAGACTACAAGACAAAAATCAAAATAAGAGCAGTGTTATGAAAAATAATAACACTTATTTGTCTGCAATCACACACATTCCTGTCCAGGTGAGATGTGATTTGGAGGACCTCTGAGTTAGTCAAAGTAGTCTTAGTAGTAGATGCTACGGTATTATTGTACTACACTGGTTGTGCTGTATAGTTTTGATACACTAAAAAGAACCAGTTCATAAGAGGCATTTGTTCATTTGTGAATCAGACTACACTGGATGTGGTGGTGCATGTGTGTGCACCCTGTGAGGACAACTTAATAGAAAGAGAGGCTGTTGTCTTGCTCTTATTTCACACACAGGCTTTCATCTCGTCACAAAGCACAGCTGCTGAAACCACTTATCCACCGCATTCTTCAATGTGGATGTAAGCCTATGGGTGAGACTTCCGGTTTATTAGCCACTATAGGATGTGCAACAACATAAAACTGTTTGCACTACAAACCAGTGTGTTTATAAGTAAGATAATACATTAAATAATATGGTAAGACACACCAATTTGCAATATCAAGAAGCAAAACGAGCTAAAAATAGCTGGACTCAGATGAGACTGGAAGCCAGACCCATACAATTTACAAATACGTTTTATAAAATAGGATTCTAAAGTGACAAGCTGGCAAGATTTGCCGCCAAAATAGACAGACCCATTAAGGTGAGTGAATCACCACAGAAAGTTGATTTAGCAGAAGAAAGTCTGTTTACAGCTTTGTCAGAAATATTATTAACTGAACTTCACAAAGTGTTTAGTACATCAACTGTTTAGTAGATTTTTTTTAAGTAAAAAAGTCTCCATCATGCCAATGTTCAGACACCTCAACTTTAATAAAAAAAATTCTCCTGACGGCTAATATTTACCTTAATTTGTCTTTGTTTTCTTTGTACGTCACATTTCATATTTCATCTCAAACTATTCTGACACTGCTGTTTTCTTGATAAACAAGTTCTCCAACTTCCAATAAAGCTCTGCTAGTGGCAACATCGGTGTGATGGAAATGGTGCAACAACTGTGACACAGTCATTTCTAAATACTAAAAAAATATATACATTACGTTTTTTATGAACATCTCTTGCATTGTTAGACATCTTGTTAAGAACAACTGTTATTTTAATTATTTTATGTTTTATATCAATAAAATCTACATCTGAAGGCAGCTGAAAAATAGCAAACATGACAAAGACAATGTGACCTTCATTTAATAAAAAATATATATATATTTTTAGGCTAATACAAAAAATATATTTAAAAATATCAATCATAAATAAAATACTCTTAATTCAAAATGTAACCAACAACGATTATATATATATTCATTTGCGATTAGACGTCTTAGTTCCATCTATACAAGTCCATTTTTTTAAGTGTTTTTTAAAGAAGTCTCTTCTGCTCACCAAGCCTGGATTTATTTGATCCAATACAGCAAAAACAGTATAAGTTTGAAATATTTTTACTATTTAAAGTAACTGATTTCTACGGTGCCCGCCAGGGGACACCTTCGGTTCACTTATGTTTGTCGTGGCCACGACATATAAACTCGTGGGAACATGATATTGGGCGAATTCCAAACGGCTATTTTGCGCCCTTCAAGGGCACTTCTAGAAGGGGACGCCATTTGTAGGGACGTTCCAAACGAAAGTGAGCAACTTAATCCCTTCACGAAGGGCCCTTCCAGAAGGCCGTTAGCGAAGGGAACATTCCATGGTCACTTCACGGAAGTGATTTCCGTTAGTGATCACGTTTGCGCAGCGTTGTCAAGGTAACATTTCGTCAGTCATTCCCTTCGCCAAGGGAGTTCCAAACGGTTAAAAGAGACAGAAATGCCCTACTCCCTTAAAAGAACTCACTTCAAAGGGATCTGCCCTTCGGAGGGAGTAGGGCGTAGGGATGCGCACTTCCATTTGGAATTTGCCCATTATGTTGTGGCCACGAGATATTAATTCGTGGGAACGTCATATTAACTCGTGGGAACGTGATATTATGTCGTGGCCACGAGATCATTTTGTCGAGGTAACGACATCCTTATGTCGTGGCCACAAGATGCGATGATGAGGAAAGGAGATCCATTTCTCGTGGCCACGACTTCTTATGTTGAGGAAACAACACGCATTTCTCGTGGGCACAGTTTTAATGCATAAACAAACCTGCGTGACCATAGTAACCCAGGATTAGCCTATCAGAGATAGGTTTATTTATATTTTATTTTTAATTATGAAATTATTATATTAATTGTTACAGAAATTAATACAATATTAAATTATTATATTAACGATGGGCGTTGCTGTAGGCTATATGCCAATGCTGTCTGTGTGCGATGTAGACAGTATATTCAAAAGTTTATCATGAATAAATATTACATAAAGCACATCAAATAAAATAGCCCTACAGGAAACATTTTATCCCACAGTCTTGTCCATTAACTGATCCTCCTCTTTCCGTAATATTTTTATTATTCGTTTATATTCGTTATTTCCCCCTTCATTTCGATCTCCTTAACGTTCTGAATGTAGGTTCTATGACTGGGATTTTTTCAGTTCAAAGGCTGAATTTAACATATATTGTATTTGATTTAGTCTAATTAATAGACAAATATAGTGTTTCAGTGAAGAGTGAATTATTCACGTAGTTTCATTTGGAAATCATTTATCGTCACACCGTAAAATAGGCCTATTTTATTTTATTTTTATTTTTAATAATTTCTATTATTATTAATTATTATAATTAGCCCATTATTGTAGGCCTATATATTTATTTATTTTCGTTTATATTCGTTTTCCCCCTTCATTTTCATCTCTTTACTTAACGTATATGGAAATGACATGACTGATTTTGACTGGAATGTAGTTTAAAGGTTGAATTGAACATATTTTTATTTTGTTTCGTCTAAGATACTAGACTATATAATACTATACTGTTCACTGACGAATGAATCATTCACGTAGTGAAACGAATATAAATGAAAAAAATATATATATACAATAATAATAATTATTATAATAATGATGACGATAATAATAATACAAATACGGAAAAAAGACGATCAGTTAATAGAAATGTCATGTAGGCCTATTTTACGGTGTGACGATAAATGATTTCCAGAACTGCGTGAATAATTTACTCTCACTGAAACACTATATTTGTCTATTAATTAGACTAAATAAAATATATTTGTCTATTAATTAGACTAAATAAAATACAATATATGTTCAATTCAGCCTTTGAACTGCATTCCAGTAAAAATCCCAGGTATAGAACCTACATTCAGAACGTATCAGTAAAGAGATCGAAATGAAGGGGAAAATAACGAATATAAACTAATAATAGCCTACAAATATTACGGAAAGAGGAGATAATAAG